>NC_060146.1:195089567-195294826 GCF_021461385.2 Schistocerca piceifrons | reverse complement strand
CCGCTTTTGCTGCCTTGTAGTTGACCTAGGACCTTAAGATTTGGCACGAACCGAGCTCTGGCAGCCACATTACACAAGAAAAAGCGAGAAGTGGTAATGTGTAGAAAAAACCGCAGAAAATCTTACGTTTAATACATTTGTTTTCGAATTGACGTAACTGCAAATCGTCACAATGGACGCATTTCCCTCGGAAACGTTTACATTTATCTTCTGGCAGTTAAAGTCGAGTGATGATCCTTGCGGGCGCACCACTCTGTACGTAATTTAAGCATCTAAGTTGTTGCAGTCGACAAGTAAGGAGCACAGCAAGTCAAGTTTTAGTTTTTGAAAACTCGATTTTTGGCCGCTTTTGCTGCCTTGTAGTTGACCTAGGACCTTAAGATTTGGCACGAACCGAGCTCTGGCAGCCACATTACACAAGAAAAAGCGAGAAGTGGTAATGTGTAGAAAAAACCGCAGAAAATCTTACGTTTAATACATTTGTTTTCGAAATGACGTAACTGCAAATAGTCACAATGGACGCATTTCCCTCGGAAACGTTTACATTTATCTTCTGGCAGTTAAAGTCGAGTGATGATCCTTGCGGGCGCACCACTCTGTACGTAATACAAGCATCTAAGTTGTTGCAGTCGACAAGTAAGGAGCACAGCAAGTCAAGTTTTAGTTTTTGAAAACTCGATTTTTGGCCGCTTTTGCTGCCTTGTAGTTGACCTAGGACCTTAAGATTTGGCACGAACCGAGCTCTGGCAGCCACATTACACAAGAAAAAGCGAGAAGTGGTAATGTGTAGAAAAAACCGCAGAAAATCTTACGTTTAATACATTTGTTTTCGAATTGACGTAACTGCAAATCGTCACAATGGACGCATTTCCCTCGGAAACGTTTACATTTATCTTCTGGCAGTTAAAGTCGAGTGATGATCCTTGCGGGCGCACCACTCTGTACGTAATTTAAGCATCTAAGTTGTTGCAGTCGACAAGTAAGGAGCACAGCAAGTCAAGTTTTAGTTTTTGAAAACTCGATTTTTGGCCGCTTTTGCTGCCTTGTAGTTGACCTAGGACCTTAAGATTTGGCACGAACCGAGCTCTGGCAGCCACATTACACAAGAAAAAGCGAGAAGTGGTAATGTGTAGAAAAAACCGCAGAAAATCTTACGTTTAATACATTTGTTTTCGAAATGACGTAACTGCAAATAGTCACAATGGACGCATTTCCCTCGGAAACGTTTACATTTATCTTCTGGCAGTTAAAGTCGAGTGATGATCCTTGCGGGCGCACCACTCTGTACGTAATACAAGCATCTAAGTTGTTGCAGTCGACAAGTAAGGAGCACAGCAAGTCAAGTTTTAGTTTTTGAAAACTCGATTTTTGGCCGCTTTTGCTGCCTTGTAGTTGACCTAGGACCTTAAGATTTGGCACGAACCGAGCTCTGGCAGCCACATTACACAAGAAAAAGCGAGAAGTGGTAATGTGTAGAAAAAACCGCAGAAAATCTTACGTTTAATACATTTGTTTTCGAAATGACGTAACTGCAAATAGTCACAATGGACGCATTTCCCTCGGAAACGTTTACATTTATCTTCTGGCAGTTAAAGTCGAGTGATGATCCTTGCGGGCGCACCACTCTGTACGTAATACAAGCATCTAAGTTGTTGCAGTCGACAAGTAAGGAGCACAGCAAGTCAAGTTTTAGTTTTTGAAAACTCGATTTTTGGCCGCTTTTGCTGCCTTGTAGTTGACCTAGGACCTTAAGATTTGGCACGAACCGAGCTCTGGCAGCCACATTACACAAGAAAAAGCGAGAAGTGGTAATGTGTAGAAAAAACCGCAGAAAATCTTACGTTTAATACATTTGTTTTCGAATTGACGTAACTGCAAATCGTCACAATGGACGCATTTCCCTCGGAAACGTTTACATTTATCTTCTGGCAGTTAAAGTCGAGTGATGATCCTTGCGGGCGCACCACTCTGTACGTAATTTAAGCATCTAAGTTGTTGCAGTCGACAAGTAAGGAGCACAGCAAGTCAAGTTTTAGTTTTTGAAAACTCGATTTTTGGCCGCTTTTGCTGCCTTGTAGTTGACCTAGGACCTTAAGATTTGGCACGAACCGAGCTCTGGCAGCCACATTACACAAGAAAAAGCGAGAAGTGGTAATGTGTAGAAAAAACCGCAGAAAATCTTACGTTTAATACATTTGTTTTCGAAATGACGTAACTGCAAATAGTCACAATGGACGCATTTCCCTCGGAAACGTTTACATTTATCTTCTGGCAGTTAAAGTCGAGTGATGATCCTTGCGGGCGCACCACTCTGTACGTAATACAAGCATCTAAGTTGTTGCAGTCGACAAGTAAGGAGCACAGCAAGTCAAGTTTTAGTTTTTGAAAACTCGATTTTTGGCCGCTTTTGCTGCCTTGTAGTTGACCTAGGACCTTAAGATTTGGCACGAACCGAGCTCTGGCAGCCACATTACACAAGAAAAAGCGAGAAGTGGTAATGTGTAGAAAAAACCGCAGAAAATCTTACGTTTAATACATTTGTTTTCGAAATGACGTAACTGCAAATAGTCACAATGGACGCATTTCCCTCGGAAACGTTTACATTTATCTTCTGGCAGTTAAAGTCGAGTGATGATCCTTGCGGGCGCACCACTCTGTACGTAATACAAGCATCTAAGTTGTTGCAGTCGACAAGTAAGGAGCACAGCAAGTCAAGTTTTAGTTTTTTGAAAACTCGATTTTTGGCCGCTTTTGCTGCCTTGTAGTTGACCTAGGACCTTAAGATTTGGCACGAACCGAGCTCTGGCAGCCACATTACACAAGAAAAAGCGAGAAGTGGTAATGTGTAGAAAAACCCGCAGAAAATCTTACGTTTAATACATTTGTTTTCGAAATGACGTAACTGCAAATAGTCACAATGGACGCATTTCTCTCGGAAACGTTTACATTTATCTTCTGGCAGTTAAAGTCGAGTGATGATCCTTGCGGGCGCACCACTCTGTACGTAATACAAGCATCTAAGTTGTTGCAGTCGACAAGTAAGGAGCACAGCAAGTCAAGTTTTAGTTTTTGAAAACTCGATTTTTGGCCGCTTTTGCTGCCTTGTAGTTGACCTAGGACCTTAAGATTTGGCACGAACCGAGCTCTGGCAGCCACATTACACAAGAAAAAGCGAGAAGTGGTAATGTGTAGAAAAAACCGCAGAAAATCTTACGTTTAATACATTTGTTTTCGAAATGACGTAACTGCAAATAGTCACAATGGACGCATTTCCCTCGGAAACGTTTACATTTATCTTCTGGCAGTTAAAGTCGAGTGATGATCCTTGCGGGCGCACCACTCTGTACGTAATTTAAGCATCTAAGTTGTTGCAGTCGACAAGTAAGGAGCACAGCAAGTCAAGTTTTAGTTTTTGAAAACTCGATTTTTGGCCGCTTTTGCTGCCTTGTAGTTGACCTAGGACCTTAAGATTTGGCACGAACCGAGCTCTGGCAGCCACATTACACAAGAAAAAGCGAGAAGTGGTAATGTGTAGAAAAAACCGCAGAAAATCTTACGTTTAATACATTTGTTTTCGAAATGACGTAACTGCAAATAGTCACAATGGACGCATTTCCCTCGGAAACGTTTACATTTATCTTCTGGCAGTTAAAGTCGAGTGATGATCCTTGCGGGCGCACCACTCTGTACGTAATACAAGCATCTAAGTTGTTGCAGTCGACAAGTAAGGAGCACAGCAAGTCAAGTTTTAGTTTTTGAAAACTCGATTTTTGGCCGCTTTTGCTGCCTTGTAGTTGACCTAGGACCTTAAGATTTGGCACGAACCGAGCTCTGGCAGCCACATTACACAAGAAAAAGCGAGAAGTGGTAATGTGTAGAAAAAACCGCAGAAAATCTTACGTTTAATACATTTGTTTTCGAATTGACGTAACTGCAAATCGTCACAATGGACGCATTTCCCTCGGAAACGTTTACATTTATCTTCTGGCAGTTAAAGTCGAGTGATGATCCTTGCGGGCGCACCACTCTGTACGTAATTTAAGCATCTAAGTTGTTGCAGTCGACAAGTAAGGAGCACAGCAAGTCAAGTTTTAGTTTTTGAAAACTCGATTTTTGGCCGCTTTTGCTGCCTTGTAGTTGACCTAGGACCTTAAGATTTGGCACGAACCGAGCTCTGGCAGCCACATTACACAAGAAAAAGCGAGAAGTGGTAATGTGTAGAAAAAACCGCAGAAAATCTTACGTTTAATACATTTGTTTTCGAAATGACGTAACTGCAAATAGTCACAATGGACGCATTTCCCTCGGAAACGTTTACATTTATCTTCTGGCAGTTAAAGTCGAGTGATGATCCTTGCGGGCGCACCACTCTGTACGTAATACAAGCATCTAAGTTGTTGCAGTCGACAAGTAAGGAGCACAGCAAGTCAAGTTTTAGTTTTTGAAAACTCGATTTTTGGCCGCTTTTGCTGCCTTGTAGTTGACCTAGGACCTTAAGATTTGGCACGAACCGAGCTCTGGCAGCCACATTACACAAGAAAAAGCGAGAAGTGGTAATGTGTAGAAAAAACCGCAGAAAATCTTACGTTTAATACATTTGTTTTCGAAATGACGTAACTGCAAATAGTCACAATGGACGCATTTCCCTCGGAAACGTTTACATTTATCTTCTGGCAGTTAAAGTCGAGTGATGATCCTTGCGGGCGCACCACTCTGTACGTAATACAAGCATCTAAGTTGTTGCAGTCGACAAGTAAGGAGCACAGCAAGTCAAGTTTTAGTTTTTGAAAACTCGATTTTTGGCCGCTTTTGCTGCCTTGTAGTTGACCTAGGACCTTAAGATTTGGCACGAACCGAGCTCTGGCAGCCACATTACACAAGAAAAAGCGAGAAGTGGTAATGTGTAGAAAAACCCGCAGAAAATCTTACGTTTAATACATTTGTTTTCGAAATGACGTAACTGCAAATAGTCACAATGGACGCATTTCTCTCGGAAACGTTTACATTTATCTTCTGGCAGTTAAAGTCGAGTGATGATCCTTGCGGGCGCACCACTCTGTACGTAATACAAGCATCTAAGTTGTTGCAGTCGACAAGTAAGGAGCACAGCAAGTCAAGTTTTAGTTTTTGAAAACTCGATTTTTGGCCGCTTTTGCTGCCTTGTAGTTGACCTAGGACCTTAAGATTTGGCACGAACCGAGCTCTGGCAGCCACATTACACAAGAAAAAGCGAGAAGTGGTAATGTGTAGAAAAAACCGCAGAAAATCTTACGTTTAATACATTTGTTTTCGAATTGACGTAACTGCAAATCGTCACAATGGACGCATTTCTCTCGGAAACGTTTACATTTATCTTCTGGCAGTTAAAGTCGAGTGATGAGCCTTGCGGGCGCACCACTCTGTACGTAATACAAGCATCTAAGTTGTTGCAGTCGACAAGTAAGGAGCACAGCAAGTCAAGTTTTAGTTTTTGAAAACTCGATTTTTGGCCGCTTTTGCTGCCTTGTAGTTGACCTAGGACCTTAAGATTTGGCACGAACCGAGCTCTGGCAGCCACATTACACAAGAAAAAGCGAGAAGTGGTAATGTGTAGAAAAAACCGCAGAAAATCTTACGTTTAATACATTTGTTTTCGAATTGACGTAACTGCAAATAGTCACAATGGACGCATTTCTCTCGGAAACGTTTACATTTATCTTCTGGCAGTTAAAGTCGAGTGATGAGCCTTGCGGGCGCACCACTCTGTACGTAATACAAGCATCTAAGTTGTTGCAGTCGACAAGTAAGGAGCACAGCAAGTCAAGTTTTAGTTTTTGAAAACTCGATTTTTGGCCGCTTTTGCTGCCTTGTAGTTGACCTAGGACCTTAAGATTTGGCACGAACCGAGCTCTGGCAGCCACATTACACAAGAAAAAGCGAGAAGTGGTAATGTGTAGAAAAAACCGCAGAAAATCTTACGTTTAATACATTTGTTTTCGAAATGACGTAACTGCAAATAGTCACAATGGACGCATTTCTCTCGGAAACGTTTACATTTATCTTCTGGCAGTTAAAGTCGAGTGATGAGCCTTGCGGGCGCACCACTCTGTACGTAATACAAGCATCTAAGTTGTTGCAGTCGACAAGTAAGGAGCACAGCAAGTCAAGTTTTAGTTTTTGAAAACTCGATTTTTGGCCGCTTTTGCTGCCTTGTAGTTGACCTAGGACCTTAAGATTTGGCACGAACCGAGCTCTGGCAGCCACATTACACAAGAAAAAGCGAGAAGTGGTAATGTGTAGAAAAAACCGCAGAAAATCTTACGTTTAATACATTTGTTTTCGAAATGACGTAACTGCAAATAGTCACAATGGACGCATTTCTCTCGGAAACGTTTACATTTATCTTCTGGCAGTTAAAGTCGAGTGATGAGCCTTGCGGGCGCACCACTCTGTACGTAATACAAGCATCTAAGTTGTTGCAGTCGACAAGTAAGGAGCACAGCAAGTCAAGTTTTAGTTTTTGAAAACTCGATTTTTGGCCGCTTTTGCTGCCTTGTAGTTGACCTAGGACCTTAAGATTTGGCACGAACCGAGCTCTGGCAGCCACATTACACAAGAAAAAGCGAGAAGTGGTAATGTGTAGAAAAAACCGCAGAAAATCTTACGTTTAATACATTTGTTTTCGAAATGACGTAACTGCAAATCGTCACAATGGACGCATTTCTCTCGGAAACGTTTACATTTATCTTCTGGCAGTTAAAGTCGAGTGATGAGCCTTGCGGGCGCACCACTCTGTACGTAATACAAGCATCTAAGTTGTTGCAGTCGACAAGTAAGGAGCACAGCAAGTCAAGTTTTAGTTTTTGAAAACTCGATTTTTGGCCGCTTTTGCTGCCTTGTAGTTGACCTAGGACCTTAAGATTTGGCACGAACCGAGCTCTGGCAGCCACATTACACAAGAAAAAGCGAGAAGTGGTAATGTGTAGAAAAAACCGCAGAAAATCTTACGTTTAATACATTTGTTTTCGAATTGACGTAACTGCAAATAGTCACAATGGACGCATTTCCCTCGGAAACGTTTACATTTATCTTCTGGCAGTTAAAGTCGAGTGATGAGCCTTGCGGGCGCACCACTCTGTACGTAATACAAGCATCTAAGTTGTTGCAGTCGACAAGTAAGGAGCACAGCAAGTCAAGTTTTAGTTTTTGAAAACTCGATTTTTGGCCGCTTTTGCTGCCTTGTAGTTGACCTAGGACCTTAAGATTTGGCACGAACCGAGCTCTGGCAGCCACATTACACAAGAAAAAGCGAGAAGTGGTAATGTGTAGAAAAAACCGCAGAAAATCTTACGTTTAATACATTTGTTTTCGAAATGACGTAACTGCAAATAGTCACAATGGACGCATTTCTCTCGGAAACGTTTACATTTATCTTCTGGCAGTTAAAGTCGAGTGATGAGCCTTGCGGGCGCACCACTCTGTACGTAATACAAGCATCTAAGTTGTTGCAGTCGACAAGTAAGGAGCACAGCAAGTCAAGTTTTAGTTTTTGAAAACTCGATTTTTGGCCGCTTTTGCTGCCTTGTAGTTGACCTAGGACCTTAAGATTTGGCACGAACCGAGCTCTGGCAGCCACATTACACAAGAAAAAGCGAGAAGTGGTAATGTGTAGAAAAAACCGCAGAAAATCTTACGTTTAATACATTTGTTTTCGAATTGACGTAACTGCAAATCGTCACAATGGACGCATTTCCCTCGGAAACGTTTACATTTATCTTCTGGCAGTTAAAGTCGAGTGATGAGCCTTGCGGGCGCACCACTCTGTACGTAATACAAGCATCTAAGTTGTTGCAGTCGACAAGTAAGGAGCACAGCAAGTCAAGTTTTAGTTTTTGAAAACTCGATTTTTGGCCGCTTTTGCTGCCTTGTAGTTGACCTAGGACCTTAAGATTTGGCACGAACCGAGCTCTGGCAGCCACATTACACAAGAAAAAGCGAGAAGTGGTAATGTGTAGAAAAAACCGCAGAAAATCTTACGTTTAATACATTTGTTTTCGAAATGACGTAACTGCAAATAGTCACAATGGACGCATTTCCCTCGGAAACGTTTACATTTATCTTCTGGCAGTTAAAGTCGAGTGATGATCCTTGCGGGCGCACCACTCTGTACGTAATACAAGCATCTAAGTTGTTGCAGTCGACAAGTAAGGAGCACAGCAAGTCAAGTTTTAGTTTTTGAAAACTCGATTTTTGGCCGCTTTTGCTGCCTTGTAGTTGACCTAGGACCTTAAGATTTGGCACGAACCGAGCTCTGGCAGCCACATTACACAAGAAAAAGCGAGAAGTGGTAATGTGTAGAAAAAACCGCAGAAAATCTTACGTTTAATACATTTGTTTTCGAATTGACGTAACTGCAAATCGTCACAATGGACGCATTTCCCTCGGAAACGTTTACATTTATCTTCTGGCAGTTAAAGTCGAGTGATGATCCTTGCGGGCGCACCACTCTGTACGTAATTTAAGCATCTAAGTTGTTGCAGTCGACAAGTAAGGAGCACAGCAAGTCAAGTTTTAGTTTTTGAAAACTCGATTTTTGGCCGCTTTTGCTGCCTTGTAGTTGACCTAGGACCTTAAGATTTGGCACGAACCGAGCTCTGGCAGCCACATTACACAAGAAAAAGCGAGAAGTGGTAATGTGTAGAAAAAACCGCAGAAAATCTTACGTTTAATACATTTGTTTTCGAAATGACGTAACTGCAAATAGTCACAATGGACGCATTTCTCTCGGAAACGTTTACATTTATCTTCTGGCAGTTAAAGTCGAGTGATGATCCTTGCGGGCGCACCACTCTGTACGTAATACAAGCATCTAAGTTGTTGCAGTCGACAAGTAAGGAGCACAGCAAGTCAAGTTTTAGTTTTTGAAAACTCGATTTTTGGCCGCTTTTGCTGCCTTGTAGTTGACCTAGGACCTTAAGATTTGGCACGAACCGAGCTCTGGCAGCCACATTACACAAGAAAAAGCGAGAAGTGGTAATGTGTAGAAAAAACCGCAGAAAATCTTACGTTTAATACATTTGTTTTCGAAATGACGTAACTGCAAATAGTCACAATGGACGCATTTCTCTCGGAAACGTTTACATTTATCTTCTGGCAGTTAAAGTCGAGTGATGATCCTTGCGGGCGCACCACTCTGTACGTAATACAAGCATCTAAGTTGTTGCAGTCGACAAGTAAGGAGCACAGCAAGTCAAGTTTTAGTTTTTGAAAACTCGATTTTTGGCCGCTTTTGCTGCCTTGTAGTTGACCTAGGACCTTAAGATTTGGCACGAACCGAGCTCTGGCAGCCACATTACACAAGAAAAAGCGAGAAGTGGTAATGTGTAGAAAAAACCGCAGAAAATCTTACGTTTAATACATTTGTTTTCGAAATGACGTAACTGCAAATAGTCACAATGGACGCATTTCTCTCGGAAACGTTTACATTTATCTTCTGGCAGTTAAAGTCGAGTGATGATCCTTGCGGGCGCACCACTCTGTACGTAATACAAGCATCTAAGTTGTTGCAGTCGACAAGTAAGGAGCACAGCAAGTCAAGTTTTAGTTTTTGAAAACTCGATTTTTGGCCGCTTTTGCTGCCTTGTAGTTGACCTAGGACCTTAAGATTTGGCACGAACCGAGCTCTGGCAGCCACATTACACAAGAAAAAGCGAGAAGTGGTAATGTGTAGAAAAAACCGCAGAAAATCTTACGTTTAATACATTTGTTTTCGAAATGACGTAACTGCAAATAGTCACAATGGACGCATTTCTCTCGGAAACGTTTACATTTATCTTCTGGCAGTTAAAGTCGAGTGATGATCCTTGCGGGCGCACCACTCTGTACGTAATACAAGCATCTAAGTTGTTGCAGTCGACAAGTAAGGAGCACAGCAAGTCAAGTTTTAGTTTTTGAAAACTCGATTTTTGGCCGCTTTTGCTGCCTTGTAGTTGACCTAGGACCTTAAGATTTGGCACGAACCGAGCTCTGGCAGCCACATTACACAAGAAAAAGCGAGAAGTGGTAATGTGTAGAAAAAACCGCAGAAAATCTTACGTTTAATACATTTGTTTTCGAATTGACGTAACTGCAAATCGTCACAATGGACGCATTTCTCTCGGAAACGTTTACATTTATCTTCTGGCAGTTAAAGTCGAGTGATGAGCCTTGCGGGCGCACCACTCTGTACGTAATACAAGCATCTAAGTTGTTGCAGTCGACAAGTAAGGAGCACAGCAAGTCAAGTTTTAGTTTTTGAAAACTCGATTTTTGGCCGCTTTTGCTGCCTTGTAGTTGACCTAGGACCTTAAGATTTGGCACGAACCGAGCTCTGGCAGCCACATTACACAAGAAAAAGCGAGAAGTGGTAATGTGTAGAAAAAACCGCAGAAAATCTTACGTTTAATACATTTGTTTTCGAATTGACGTAACTGCAAATAGTCACAATGGACGCATTTCTCTCGGAAACGTTTACATTTATCTTCTGGCAGTTAAAGTCGAGTGATGAGCCTTGCGGGCGCACCACTCTGTACGTAATACAAGCATCTAAGTTGTTGCAGTCGACAAGTAAGGAGCACAGCAAGTCAAGTTTTAGTTTTTGAAAACTCGATTTTTGGCCGCTTTTGCTGCCTTGTAGATGACCTAGGACCTTAAGATTTGGCACGAACCGAGCTCTGGCAGCCACATTACACAAGAAAAAGCGAGAAGTGGTAATGTGTAGAAAAAACCGCAGAAAATCTTACGTTTAATACATTTGTTTTCGAAATGACGTAACTGCAAATAGTCACAATGGACGCATTTCTCTCGGAAACGTTTACATTTATCTTCTGGCAGTTAAAGTCGAGTGATGAGCCTTGCGGGCGCACCACTCTGTACGTAATACAAGCATCTAAGTTGTTGCAGTCGACAAGTAAGGAGCACAGCAAGTCAAGTTTTAGTTTTTGAAAACTCGATTTTTGGCCGCTTTTGCTGCCTTGTAGTTGACCTAGGACCTTAAGATTTGGCACGAACCGAGCTCTGGCAGCCACATTACACAAGAAAAAGCGAGAAGTGGTAATGTGTAGAAAAAACCGCAGAAAATCTTACGTTTAATACATTTGTTTTCGAATTGACGTAACTGCAAATCGTCACAATGGACGCATTTCCCTCGGAAACGTTTACATTTATCTTCTGGCAGTTAAAGTCGAGTGATGAGCCTTGCGGGCGCACCACTCTGTACGTAATACAAGCATCTAAGTTGTTGCAGTCGACAAGTAAGGAGCACAGCAAGTCAAGTTTTAGTTTTTGAAAACTCGATTTTTGGCCGCTTTTGCTGCCTTGTAGTTGACCTAGGACCTTAAGATTTGGCACGAACCGAGCTCTGGCAGCCACATTACACAAGAAAAAGCGAGAAGTGGTAATGTGTAGAAAAAACCGCAGAAAATCTTACGTTTAATACATTTGTTTTCGAAATGACGTAACTGCAAATAGTCACAATGGACGCATTTCCCTCGGAAACGTTTACATTTATCTTCTGGCAGTTAAAGTCGAGTGATGATCCTTGCGGGCGCACCACTCTGTACGTAATACAAGCATCTAAGTTGTTGCAGTCGACAAGTAAGGAGCACAGCAAGTCAAGTTTTAGTTTTTGAAAACTCGATTTTTGGCCGCTTTTGCTGCCTTGTAGTTGACCTAGGACCTTAAGATTTGGCACGAACCGAGCTCTGGCAGCCACATTACACAAGAAAAAGCGAGAAGTGGTAATGTGTAGAAAAAACCGCAGAAAATCTTACGTTTAATACATTTGTTTTCGAATTGACGTAACTGCAAATCGTCACAATGGACGCATTTCCCTCGGAAACGTTTACATTTATCTTCTGGCAGTTAAAGTCGAGTGATGATCCTTGCGGGCGCACCACTCTGTACGTAATTTAAGCATCTAAGTTGTTGCAGTCGACAAGTAAGGAGCACAGCAAGTCAAGTTTTAGTTTTTGAAAACTCGATTTTTGGCCGCTTTTGCTGCCTTGTAGTTGACCTAGGACCTTAAGATTTGGCACGAACCGAGCTCTGGCAGCCACATTACACAAGAAAAAGCGAGAAGTGGTAATGTGTAGAAAAAACCGCAGAAAATCTTACGTTTAATACATTTGTTTTCGAAATGACGTAACTGCAAATAGTCACAATGGACGCATTTCTCTCGGAAACGTTTACATTTATCTTCTGGCAGTTAAAGTCGAGTGATGATCCTTGCGGGCGCACCACTCTGTACGTAATACAAGCATCTAAGTTGTTGCAGTCGACAAGTAAGGAGCACAGCAAGTCAAGTTTTAGTTTTTGAAAACTCGATTTTTGGCCGCTTTTGCTGCCTTGTAGTTGACCTAGGACCTTAAGATTTGGCACGAACCGAGCTCTGGCAGCCACATTACACAAGAAAAAGCGAGAAGTGGTAATGTGTAGAAAAAACCGCAGAAAATCTTACGTTTAATACATTTGTTTTCGAAATGACGTAACTGCAAATAGTCACAATGGACGCATTTCTCTCGGAAACGTTTACATTTATCTTCTGGCAGTTAAAGTCGAGTGATGATCCTTGCGGGCGCACCACTCTGTACGTAATACAAGCATCTAAGTTGTTGCAGTCGACAAGTAAGGAGCACAGCAAGTCAAGTTTTAGTTTTTGAAAACTCGATTTTTGGCCGCTTTTGCTGCCTTGTAGTTGACCTAGGACCTTAAGATTTGGCACGAACCGAGCTCTGGCAGCCACATTACACAAGAAAAAGCGAGAAGTGGTAATGTGTAGAAAAACCCGCAGAAAATCTTACGTTTAATACATTTGTTTTCGAAATGACGTAACTGCAAATAGTCACAATGGACGCATTTCTCTCGGAAACGTTTACATTTATCTTCTGGCAGTTAAAGTCGAGTGATGAGCCTTGCGGGCGCACCACTCTGTACGTAATACAAGCATCTAAGTTGTTGCAGTCGACAAGTAAGGAGCACAGCAAGTCAAGTTTTAGTTTTTGAAAACTCGATTTTTGGCCGCTTTTGCTGCCTTGTAGTTGACCTAGGACCTTAAGATTTGGCACGAACCGAGCTCTGGCAGCCACATTACACAAGAAAAAGCGAGAAGTGGTAATGTGTAGAAAAAACCGCAGAAAATCTTACGTTTAATACATTTGTTTTCGAAATGACGTAACTGCAAATAGTCACAATGGACGCATTTCTCTCGGAAACGTTTACATTTATCTTCTGGCAGTTAAAGTCGAGTGATGAGCCTTGCGGGCGCACCACTCTGTACGTAATACAAGCATCTAAGTTGTTGCAGTCGACAAGTAAGGAGCACAGCAAGTCAAGTTTTAGTTTTTGAAAACTCGATTTTTGGCCGCTTTTGCTGCCTTGTAGTTGACCTAGGACCTTAAGATTTGGCACGAACCGAGCTCTGGCAGCCACATTACACAAGAAAAAGCGAGAAGTGGTAATGTGTAGAAAAAACCGCAGAAAATCTTACGTTTAATACATTTGTTTTCGAAATGACGTAACTGCAAATAGTCACAATGGACGCATTTCTCTCGGAAACGTTTACATTTATCTTCTGGCAGTTAAAGTCGAGTGATGAGCCTTGCGGGCGCACCACTCTGTACGTAATACAAGCATCTAAGTTGTTGCAGTCGACAAGTAAGGAGCACAGCAAGTCAAGTTTTAGTTTTTGAAAACTCGATTTTTGGCCGCTTTTGCTGCCTTGTAGTTGACCTAGGACCTTAAGATTTGGCACGAACCGAGCTCTGGCAGCCACATTACACAAGAAAAAGCGAGAAGTGGTAATGTGTAGAAAAAACCGCAGAAAATCTTACGTTTAATACATTTGTTTTCGAATTGACGTAACTGCAAATCGTCACAATGGACGCATTTCCCTCGGAAACGTTTACATTTATCTTCTGGCAGTTAAAGTCGAGTGATGATCCTTGCGGGCGCACCACTCTGTACGTAATTTAAGCATCTAAGTTGTTGCAGTCGACAAGTAAGGAGCACAGCAAGTCAAGTTTTAGTTTTTGAAAACTCGATTTTTGGCCGCTTTTGCTGCCTTGTAGTTGACCTAGGACCTTAAGATTTGGCACGAACCGAGCTCTGGCAGCCACATTACACAAGAAAAAGCGAGAAGTGGTAATGTGTAGAAAAAACCGCAGAAAATCTTACGTTTAATACATTTGTTTTCGAAATGACGTAACTGCAAATAGTCACAATGGACGCATTTCTCTCGGAAACGTTTACATTTATCTTCTGGCAGTTAAAGTCGAGTGATGAGCCTTGCGGGCGCACCACTCTGTACGTAATACAAGCATCTAAGTTGTTGCAGTCGACAAGTAAGGAGCACAGCAAGTCAAGTTTTAGTTTTTGAAAACTCGATTTTTGGCCGCTTTTGCTGCCTTGTAGTTGACCTAGGACCTTAAGATTTGGCACGAACCGAGCTCTGGCAGCCACATTACACAAGAAAAAGCGAGAAGTGGTAATGTGTAGAAAAAACCGCAGAAAATCTTACGTTTAATACATTTGTTTTCGAAATGACGTAACTGCAAATAGTCACAATGGACGCATTTCTCTCGGAAACGTTTACATTTATCTTCTGGCAGTTAAAGAGACGTGATGAGCCTTGCGGGCGCACCACTCTGTACGTAATACAAGCATCTAAGTTGTTGCAGTGGACAAGTAAGGAGCACAGCAAGTCAAGTTTTAGTTTTTGAAAACTCGATTTTTGGCCGCTTTTGCTGCCTTGTAGTTGACCTAGGACCTTAAGATTTGGCACGAACCGAGCTCTGGCAGCCACATTACACAAGAAAAAGCGAGAAGTGGTAATGTGTAGAAAAAACCGCAGAAAATCTTACGTTTAATACATTTGTTTTCGAAATGACGTAACTGCAAATAGTCACAATGGACGCATTTCTCTCGGAAACGTTTACATTTATCTTCTGGCAGTTAAAGTCGAGTGATGAGCCTTGCGGGCGCACCACTCTGTACGTAATACAAGCATCTAAGTTGTTGCAGTGGACAAGTAAGGAGCACAGCAAGTCAAGTTTTAGTTTTTGAAAACTCGATTTTTGGCCGCTTTTGCTGCCTTGTAGTTGACCTAGGACCTTAAGATTTGGCACGAACCGAGCTCTGGCAGCCACATTACACAAGAAAAAGCGAGAAGTGGTAATGTGTAGAAAAAACCGCAGAAAATCTTACGTTTAATACATTTGTTTTCGAAATGACGTAACTGCAAATAGTCACAATGGACGCATTTCTCTCGGAAACGTTTACATTTATCTTCTGGCAGTTAAAGTCGAGTGATGAGCCTTGCGGGCGCACCACTCTGTACGTAATACAAGCATCTAAGTTGTTGCAGTCGACAAGTAAGGAGCACAGCAAGTCAAGTTTTAGTTTTTGAAAACTCGATTTTTGGCCGCTTTTGCTGCCTTGTAGTTGACCTAGGACCTTAAGATTTGGCACGAACCGAGCTCTGGCAGCCACATTACACAAGAAAAAGCGAGAAGTGGTAATGTGTAGAAAAAACCGCAGAAAATCTTACGTTTAATACATTTGTTTTCGAAATGACGTAACTGCAAATAGTCACAATGGACGCATTTCTCTCGGAAACGTTTACATTTATCTTCTGGCAGTTAAAGAGACGTGATGAGCCTTGCGGGCGCACCACTCTGTACGTAATACAAGCATCTAAGTTGTTGCAGTCGACAAGTAAGGAGCACAGCAAGTCAAGTTTTAGTTTTTGAAAACTCGATTTTTGGCCGCTTTTGCTGCCTTGTAGTTGACCTAGGACCTTAAGATTTGGCACGAACCGAGCTCTGGCAGCCACATTACACAAGAAAAAGCGAGAAGTGGTAATGTGTAGAAAAAACCGCAGAAAATCTTAAGTTTAATACATTTGTTTTCGAAATGACGTAACTGCAAATAGTCACAATGGACGCATTTCTCTCGGAAACGTTTACATTTATCTTCTGGCAGTTAAAGAGACGTGATGAGCCTTGCGGGCGCACCACTCTGTACGTAATACAAGCATCTAAGTTGTTGCAGTCGACAAGTAAGGAGCACAGCAAGTCAAGTTTTAGTTTTTGAAAACTCGATTTTTGGCCGCTTTTGCTGCCTTGTAGTTGACCTAGGACCTTAAGATTTGGCACGAACCGAGCTCTGGCAGCCACATTACACAAGAAAAAGCGAGAAGTGGTAATGTGTAGAAAAAACCGCAGAAAATCTTACGTTTAATACATTTGTTTTCGAAATGACGTAACTGCAAATAGTCACAATGGACGCATTTCTCTCGGAAACGTTTACATTTATCTTCTGGCAGTTAAAGAGACGTGATGAGCCTTGCGGGCGCACCACTCTGTACGTAATACAAGCATCTAAGTTGTTGCAGTCGACAAGTAAGGAGCACAGCAAGTCAAGTTTTAGTTTTTGAAAACTCGATTTTTGGCCGCTTTTGCTGCCTTGTAGTTGACCTAGGACCTTAAGATTTGGCACGAACCGAGCTCTGGCAGCCACATTACACAAGAAAAAGCGAGAAGTGGTAATGTGTAGAAAAAACCGCAGAAAATCTTACGTTTAATACATTTGTTTTCGAAATGACGTAACTGCAAATAGTCACAATGGACGCATTTCTCTCGGAAACGTTTACATTTATCTTCTGGCAGTTAAAGTCGAGTGATGAGCCTTGCGGGCGCACCACTCTGTACGTAATACAAGCATCTAAGTTGTTGCAGTCGACAAGTAAGGAGCACAGCAAGTCAAGTTTTAGTTTTTGAAAACTCGATTTTTGGCCGCTTTTGCTGCCTTGTAGTTGACCTAGGACCTTAAGATTTGGCACGAACCGAGCTCTGGCAGCCACATTACACAAGAAAAAGCGAGAAGTGGTAATGTGTAGAAAAAACCGCAGAAAATCTTAAGTTTAATACATTTGTTTTCGAAATGACGTAACTGCGAATAGTCACAATGGACGCATTTCTCTCGGAAACGTTTACATTTATCTTCTGGCAGTTAAAGTCGAGTGATGAGCCTTGCGGGCGCACCACTCTGTACGTAATACAAGCATCTAAGTTGTTGCAGTCGACAAGTAAGGAGCACAGCAAGTCAAGTTTTAGTTTTTGAAAACTCGATTTTTGGCCGCTTTTGCTGCCTTGTAGTTGACCTAGGACCTTAAGATTTGGCACGAACCGAGCTCTGGCAGCCACATTAGACAAGAAAAAGCGAGAAGTGGTAATGTGTAGAAAAAACCGCAGAAAATCTTACGTTTAATACATTTGTTTTCGAAATGACGTAACTGCAAATAGTCACAATGGACGCATTTCTCTCGGAAACGTTTACATTTATCTTCTGGCAGTTAAAGTCGAGTGATGAGCCTTGCGGGCGCACCACTCTGTACGTAATACAAGCATCTAAGTTGTTGCAGTCGACAAGTAAGGAGCACAGCAAGTCAAGTTTTAGTTTTTGAAAACTCGATTTTTGGCCGCTTTTGCTGCCTTGTAGTTGACCTAGGACCTTAAGATTTGGCACGAACCGAGCTCTGGCAGCCACATTACACAAGAAAAAGCGAGAAGTGGTAATGTGTAGAAAAAACCGCAGAAAATCTTACGTTTAATACATTTGTTTTCGAAATGACGTAACTGCAAATAGTCACAATGGACGCATTTCTCTCGGAAACGTTTACATTTATCTTCTGGCAGTTAAAGTCGAGTGATGAGCCTTGCGGGCGCACCACTCTGTACGTAATACAAGCATCTAAGTTGTTGCAGTCGACAAGTAAGGAGCACAGCAAGTCAAGTTTTAGTTTTTGAAAACTCGATTTTTGGCCGCTTTTGCTGCCTTGTAGTTGACCTAGGACCTTAAGATTTGGCACGAACCGAGCTCTGGCAGCCACATTACACAAGAAAAAGCGAGAAGTGGTAATGTGTAGAAAAAACCGCAGAAAATCTTAAGTTTAATACATTTGTTTTCGAAATGACGTAACTGCAAATAGTCACAATGGACGCATTTCTCTCGGAAACGTTTACATTTATCTTCTGGCAGTTAAAGTCGAGTGATGAGCCTTGCGGGCGCACCACTCTGTACGTAATACAAGCATCTAAGTTGTTGCAGTCGACAAGTAAGGAGCACAGCAAGTCAAGTTTTAGTTTTTGAAAACTCGATTTTTGGCCGCTTTTGCTGCCTTGTAGTTGACCTAGGACCTTAAGATTTGGCACGAACCGAGCTCTGGCAGCCACATTAGACAAGAAAAAGCGAGAAGTGGTAATGTGTAGAAAAAACCGCAGAAAATCTTACGTTTAATACATTTGTTTTCGAAATGACGTAACTGCAAATAGTCACAATGGACGCATTTCTCTCGGAAACGTTTACATTTATCTTCTGGCAGTTAAAGTCGAGTGATGAGCCTTGCGGGCGCACCACTCTGTACGTAATACAAGCATCTAAGTTGTTGCAGTCGACAAGTAAGGAGCACAGCAAGTCAAGTTTTAGTTTTTGAAAACTCGATTTTTGGCCGCTTTTGCTGCCTTGTAGTTGACCTAGGACCTTAAGATTTGGCACGAACCGAGCTCTGGCAGCCACATTACACAAGAAAAAGCGAGAAGTGGTAATGTGTAGAAAAAACCGCAGAAAATCTTAAGTTTAATACATTTGTTTTCGAAATGACGTAACTGCAAATAGTCACAATGGACGCATTTCTCTCGGAAACGTTTACATTTATCTTCTGGCAGTTAAAGTCGAGTGATGAGCCTTGCGGGCGCACCACTCTGTACGTAATACAAGCATCTAAGTTGTTGCAGTCGACAAGTAAGGAGCACAGCAAGTCAAGTTTTAGTTTTTGAAAACTCGATTTTTGGCCGCTTTTGCTGCCTTGTAGTTGACCTAGGACCTTAAGATTTGGCACGAACCGAGCTCTGGCAGCCACATTAGACAAGAAAAAGCGAGAAGTGGTAATGTGTAGAAAAAACCGCAGAAAATCTTACGTTTAATACATTTGTTTTCGAAATGACGTAACTGCAAATAGTCACAATGGACGCATTTCTCTCGGAAACGTTTACATTTATCTTCTGGCAGTTAAAGTCGAGTGATGAGCCTTGCGGGCGCACCACTCTGTACGTAATACAAGCATCTAAGTTGTTGCAGTCGACAAGTAAGGAGCACAGCAAGTCAAGTTTTAGTTTTTGAAAACTCGATTTTTGGCCGCTTTTGCTGCCTTGTAGTTGACCTAGGACCTTAAGATTTGGCACGAACCGAGCTCTGGCAGCCACATTACACAAGAAAAAGCGAGAAGTGGTAATGTGTAGAAAAAACCGCAGAAAATCTTACGTTTAATACATTTGTTTTCGAAATGACGTAACTGCAAATAGTCACAATGGACGCATTTCTCTCGGAAACGTTTACATTTATCTTCTGGCAGTTAAAGTCGAGTGATGAGCCTTGCGGGCGCACCACTCTGTACGTAATACAAGCATCTAAGTTGTTGCAGTCGACAAGTAAGGAGCACAGCAAGTCAAGTTTTAGTTTTTGAAAACTCGATTTTTGGCCGCTTTTGCTGCCTTGTAGTTGACCTAGGACCTTAAGATTTGGCACGAACCGAGCTCTGGCAGCCACATTACACAAGAAAAAGCGAGAAGTGGTAATGTGTAGAAAAAACCGCAGAAAATCTTAAGTTTAATACATTTGTTTTCGAAATGACGTAACTGCAAATAGTCACAATGGACGCATTTCTCTCGGAAACGTTTACATTTATCTTCTGGCAGTTAAAGTCGAGTGATGAGCCTTGCGGGCGCACCACTCTGTACGTAATACAAGCATCTAAGTTGTTGCAGTCGACAAGTAAGGAGCACAGCAAGTCAAGTTTTAGTTTTTGAAAACTCGATTTTTGGCCGCTTTTGCTGCCTTGTAGTTGACCTAGGACCTTAAGATTTGGCACGAACCGAGCTCTGGCAGCCACATTAGACAAGAAAAAGCGAGAAGTGGTAATGTGTAGAAAAAACCGCAGAAAATCTTACGTTTAATACATTTGTTTTCGAAATGACGTAACTGCAAATAGTCACAATGGACGCATTTCTCTCGGAAACGTTTACATTTATCTTCTGGCAGTTAAAGTCGAGTGATGAGCCTTGCGGGCGCACCACTCTGTACGTAATACAAGCATCTAAGTTGTTGCAGTCGACAAGTAAGGAGCACAGCAAGTCAAGTTTTAGTTTTTGAAAACTCGATTTTTGGCCGCTTTTGCTGCCTTGTAGTTGACCTAGGACCTTAAGATTTGGCACGAACCGAGCTCTGGCAGCCACATTACACAAGAAAAAGCGAGAAGTGGTAATGTGTAGAAAAAACCGCAGAAAATCTTAAGTTTAATACATTTGTTTTCGAAATGACGTAACTGCAAATAGTCACAATGGACGCATTTCTCTCGGAAACGTTTACATTTATCTTCTGGCAGTTAAAGTCGAGTGATGAGCCTTGCGGGCGCACCACTCTGTACGTAATTTAAGCATCTAAGTTGTTGCAGTCGACAAGTAAGGAGCACAGCAAGTCAAGTTTTAGTTTTTGAAAACTCGATTTTTGGCCGCTTTTGCTGCCTTGTAGTTGACCTAGGACCTTAAGATTTGGCACGAACCGAGCTCTGGCAGCCACATTAGACAAGAAAAAGCGAGAAGTGGTAATGTGTAGAAAAAACCGCAGAAAATCTTACGTTTAATACATTTGTTTTCGAAATGACGTAACTGCAAATAGTCACAATGGACGCATTTCTCTCGGAAACGTTTACATTTATCTTCTGGCAGTTAAAGTCGAGTGATGAGCCTTGCGGGCGCACCACTCTGTACGTAATACAAGCATCTAAGTTGTTGCAGTCGACAAGTAAGGAGCACAGCAAGTCAAGTTTTAGTTTTTGAAAACTCGATTTTTGGCCGCTTTTGCTGCCTTGTAGTTGACCTAGGACCTTAAGATTTGGCACGAACCGAGCTCTGGCAGCCACATTACACAAGAAAAAGCGAGAAGTGGTAATGTGTAGAAAAAACCGCAGAAAATCTTAAGTTTAATACATTTGTTTTCGAAATGACGTAACTGCAAATAGTCACAATGGACGCATTTCTCTCGGAAACGTTTACATTTATCTTCTGGCAGTTAAAGTCGAGTGATGAGCCTTGCGGGCGCACCACTCTGTACGTAATACAAGCATCTAAGTTGTTGCAGTCGACAAGTAAGGAGCACAGCAAGTCAAGTTTTAGTTTTTGAAAACTCGATTTTTGGCCGCTTTTGCTGCCTTGTAGTTGACCTAGGACCTTAAGATTTGGCACGAACCGAGCTCTGGCAGCCACATTACACAAGAAAAAGCGAGAAGTGGTAATGTGTAGAAAAAACCGCAGAAAATCTTACGTTTAATACATTTGTTTTCGAAATGACGTAACTGCAAATAGTCACAATGGACGCATTTCTCTCGGAAACGTTTACATTTATCTTCTGGCAGTTAAAGTCGAGTGATGAGCCTTGCGGGCGCACCACTCTGTACGTAATACAAGCATCTAAGTTGTTGCAGTCGACAAGTAAGGAGCACAGCAAGTCAAGTTTTAGTTTTTGAAAACTCGATTTTTGGCCGCTTTTGCTGCCTTGTAGTTGACCTAGGACCTTAAGATTTGGCACGAACCGAGCTCTGGCAGCCACATTACACAAGAAAAAGCGAGAAGTGGTAATGTGTAGAAAAAACCGCAGAAAATCTTAAGTTTAATACATTTGTTTTCGAAATGACGTAACTGCAAATAGTCACAATGGACGCATTTCTCTCGGAAACGTTTACATTTATCTTCTGGCAGTTAAAGTCGAGTGATGAGCCTTGCGGGCGCACCACTCTGTACGTAATACAAGCATCTAAGTTGTTGCAGTCGACAAGTAAGGAGCACAGCAAGTCAAGTTTTAGTTTTTGAAAACTCGATTTTTGGCCGCTTTTGCTGCCTTGTAGTTGACCTAGGACCTTAAGATTTGGCACGAACCGAGCTCTGGCAGCCACATTACACAAGAAAAAGCGAGAAGTGGTAATGTGTAGAAAAAACCGCAGAAAATCTTAAGTTTAATACATTTGTTTTCGAAATGACGTAACTGCAAATAGTCACAATGGACGCATTTCTCTCGGAAACGTTTACATTTATCTTCTGGCAGTTAAAGTCGAGTGATGAGCCTTGCGGGCGCACCACTCTGTACGTAATACAAGCATCTAAGTTGTTGCAGTCGACAAGTAAGGAGCACAGCAAGTCAAGTTTTAGTTTTTGAAAACTCGATTTTTGGCCGCTTTTGCTGCCTTGTAGTTGACCTAGGACCTTAAGATTTGGCACGAACCGAGCTCTGGCAGCCACATTAGACAAGAAAAAGCGAGAAGTGGTAATGTGTAGAAAAAACCGCAGAAAATCTTACGTTTAATACATTTGTTTTCGAAATGACGTAACTGCAAATAGTCACAATGGACGCATTTCTCTCGGAAACGTTTACATTTATCTTCTGGCAGTTAAAGTCGAGTGATGAGCCTTGCGGGCGCACCACTCTGTACGTAATACAAGCATCTAAGTTGTTGCAGTCGACAAGTAAGGAGCACAGCAAGTCAAGTTTTAGTTTTTGAAAACTCGATTTTTGGCCGCTTTTGCTGCCTTGTAGTTGACCTAGGACCTTAAGATTTGGCACGAACCGAGCTCTGGCAGCCACATTAGACAAGAAAAAGCGAGAAGTGGTAATGTGTAGAAAAAACCGCAGAAAATCTTACGTTTAATACATTTGTTTTCGAAATGACGTAACTGCAAATAGTCACAATGGACGCATTTCTCTCGGAAACGTTTACATTTATCTTCTGGCAGTTAAAGTCGAGTGATGAGCCTTGCGGGCGCACCACTCTGTACGTAATACAAGCATCTAAGTTGTTGCAGTCGACAAGTAAGGAGCACAGCAAGTCAAGTTTTAGTTTTTGAAAACTCGATTTTTGGCCGCTTTTGCTGCCTTGTAGTTGACCTAGGACCTTAAGATTTGGCACGAACCGAGCTCTGGCAGCCACATTAGACAAGAAAAAGCGAGAAGTGGTAATGTGTAGAAAAAACCGCAGAAAATCTTACGTTTAATACATTTGTTTTCGAAATGACGTAACTGCAAATAGTCACAATGGACGCATTTCTCTCGGAAACGTTTACATTTATCTTCTGGCAGTTAAAGTCGAGTGATGAGCCTTGCGGGCGCACCACTCTGTACGTAATACAAGCATCTAAGTTGTTGCAGTCGACAAGTAAGGAGCACAGCAAGTCAAGTTTTAGTTTTTGAAAACTCGATTTTTGGCCGCTTTTGCTGCCTTGTAGTTGACCTAGGACCTTAAGATTTGGCACGAACCGAGCTCTGGCAGCCACATTACACAAGAAAAAGCGAGAAGTGGTAATGTGTAGAAAAAACCGCAGAAAATCTTACGTTTAATACATTTGTTTTCGAAATGACGTAACTGCAAATAGTCACAATGGACGCATTTCTCTCGGAAACGTTTACATTTATCTTCTGGCAGTTAAAGTCGAGTGATGAGCCTTGCGGGCGCACCACTCTGTACGTAATACAAGCATCTAAGTTGTTGCAGTCGACAAGTAAGGAGCACAGCAAGTCAAGTTTTAGTTTTTGAAAACTCGATTTTTGGCCGCTTTTGCTGCCTTGTAGTTGACCTAGGACCTTAAGATTTGGCACGAACCGAGCTCTGGCAGCCACATTACACAAGAAAAAGCGAGAAGTGGTAATGTGTAGAAAAAACCGCAGAAAATCTTAAGTTTAATACATTTGTTTTCGAAATGACGTAACTGCAAATAGTCACAATGGACGCATTTCTCTCGGAAACGTTTACATTTATCTTCTGGCAGTTAAAGTCGAGTGATGAGCCTTGCGGGCGCACCACTCTGTACGTAATACAAGCATCTAAGTTGTTGCAGTCGACAAGTAAGGAGCACAGCAAGTCAAGTTTTAGTTTTTGAAAACTCGATTTTTGGCCGCTTTTGCTGCCTTGTAGTTGACCTAGGACCTTAAGATTTGGCACGAACCGAGCTCTGGCAGCCACATTAGACAAGAAAAAGCGAGAAGTGGTAATGTGTAGAAAAAACCGCAGAAAATCTTACGTTTAATACATTTGTTTTCGAAATGACGTAACTGCAAATAGTCACAATGGACGCATTTCTCTCGGAAACGTTTACATTTATCTTCTGGCAGTTAAAGTCGAGTGATGAGCCTTGCGGGCGCACCACTCTGTACGTAATACAAGCATCTAAGTTGTTGCAGTCGACAAGTAAGGAGCACAGCAAGTCAAGTTTTAGTTTTTGAAAACTCGATTTTTGGCCGCTTTTGCTGCCTTGTAGTTGACCTAGGACCTTAAGATTTGGCACGAACCGAGCTCTGGCAGCCACATTAGACAAGAAAAAGCGAGAAGTGGTAATGTGTAGAAAAAACCGCAGAAAATCTTACGTTTAATACATTTGTTTTCGAAATGACGTAACTGCAAATAGTCACAATGGACGCATTTCTCTCGGAAACGTTTACATTTATCTTCTGGCAGTTAAAGTCGAGTGATGAGCCTTGCGGGCGCACCACTCTGTACGTAATACAAGCATCTAAGTTGTTGCAGTCGACAAGTAAGGAGCACAGCAAGTCAAGTTTTAGTTTTTGAAAACTCGATTTTTGGCCGCTTTTGCTGCCTTGTAGTTGACCTAGGACCTTAAGATTTGGCACGAACCGAGCTCTGGCAGCCACATTAGACAAGAAAAAGCGAGAAGTGGTAATGTGTAGAAAAAACCGCAGAAAATCTTACGTTTAATACATTTGTTTTCGAAATGACGTAACTGCAAATAGTCACAATGGACGCATTTCTCTCGGAAACGTTTACATTTATCTTCTGGCAGTTAAAGTCGAGTGATGAGCCTTGCGGGCGCACCACTCTGTACGTAATACAAGCATCTAAGTTGTTGCAGTCGACAAGTAAGGAGCACAGCAAGTCAAGTTTTAGTTTTTGAAAACTCGATTTTTGGCCGCTTTTGCTGCCTTGTAGTTGACCTAGGACCTTAAGATTTGGCACGAACCGAGCTCTGGCAGCCACATTACACAAGAAAAAGCGAGAAGTGGTAATGTGTAGAAAAAACCGCAGAAAATCTTAAGTTTAATACATTTGTTTTCGAAATGACGTAACTGCAAATAGTCACAATGGACGCATTTCTCTCGGAAACGTTTACATTTATCTTCTGGCAGTTAAAGAGACGTGATGAGCCTTGCGGGCGCACCACTCTGTACGTAATACAAGCATCTAAGTTGTTGCAGTGGACAAGTAAGGAGCACAGCAAGTCAAGTTTTAGTTTTTGAAAACTCGATTTTTGGCCGCTTTTGCTGCCTTGTAGTTGACCTAGGACCTTAAGATTTGGCACGAACCGAGCTCTGGCAGCCACATTACACAAGAAAAAGCGAGAAGTGGTAATGTGTAGAAAAAACCGCAGAAAATCTTACGTTTAATACATTTGTTTTCGAAATGACGTAACTGCAAATAGTCACAATGGACGCATTTCTCTCGGAAACGTTTACATTTATCTTCTGGCAGTTAAAGTCGAGTGATGAGCCTTGCGGGCGCACCACTCTGTACGTAATACAAGCATCTAAGTTGTTGCAGTGGACAAGTAAGGAGCACAGCAAGTCAAGTTTTAGTTTTTGAAAACTCGATTTTTGGCCGCTTTTGCTGCCTTGTAGTTGACCTAGGACCTTAAGATTTGGCACGAACCGAGCTCTGGCAGCCACATTACACAAGAAAAAGCGAGAAGTGGTAATGTGTAGAAAAAACCGCAGAAAATCTTACGTTTAATACATTTGTTTTCGAAATGACGTAACTGCAAATAGTCACAATGGACGCATTTCTCTCGGAAACGTTTACATTTATCTTCTGGCAGTTAAAGAGACGTGATGAGCCTTGCGGGCGCACCACTCTGTACGTAATACAAGCATCTAAGTTGTTGCAGTGGACAAGTAAGGAGCACAGCAAGTCAAGTTTTAGTTTTTGAAAACTCGATTTTTGGCCGCTTTTGCTGCCTTGTAGTTGACCTAGGACCTTAAGATTTGGCACGAACCGAGCTCTGGCAGCCACATTACACAAGAAAAAGCGAGAAGTGGTAATGTGTAGAAAAAACCGCAGAAAATCTTACGTTTAATACATTTGTTTTCGAAATGACGTAACTGCAAATAGTCACAATGGACGCATTTCTCTCGGAAACGTTTACATTTATCTTCTGGCAGTTAAAGTCGAGTGATGAGCCTTGCGGGCGCACCACTCTGTACGTAATACAAGCATCTAAGTTGTTGCAGTCGACAAGTAAGGAGCACAGCAAGTCAAGTTTTAGTTTTTGAAAACTCGATTTTTGGCCGCTTTTGCTGCCTTGTAGTTGACCTAGGACCTTAAGATTTGGCACGAACCGAGCTCTGGCAGCCACATTACACAAGAAAAAGCGAGAAGTGGTAATGTGTAGAAAAAACCGCAGAAAATCTTAAGTTTAATACATTTGTTTTCGAAATGACGTAACTGCAAATAGTCACAATGGACGCATTTCTCTCGGAAACGTTTACATTTATCTTCTGGCAGTTAAAGAGACGTGATGAGCCTTGCGGGCGCACCACTCTGTACGTAATACAAGCATCTAAGTTGTTGCAGTGGACAAGTAAGGAGCACAGCAAGTCAAGTTTTAGTTTTTGAAAACTCGATTTTTGGCCGCTTTTGCTGCCTTGTAGTTGACCTAGGACCTTAAGATTTGGCACGAACCGAGCTCTGGCAGCCACATTACACAAGAAAAAGCGAGAAGTGGTAATGTGTAGAAAAAACCGCAGAAAATCTTACGTTTAATACATTTGTTTTCGAAATGACGTAACTGCAAATAGTCACAATGGACGCATTTCTCTCGGAAACGTTTACATTTATCTTCTGGCAGTTAAAGTCGAGTGATGAGCCTTGCGGGCGCACCACTCTGTACGTAATACAAGCATCTAAGTTGTTGCAGTCGACAAGTAAGGAGCACAGCAAGTCAAGTTTTAGTTTTTGAAAACTCGATTTTTGGCCGCTTTTGCTGCCTTGTAGTTGACCTAGGACCTTAAGATTTGGCACGAACCGAGCTCTGGCAGCCACATTACACAAGAAAAAGCGAGAAGTGGTAATGTGTAGAAAAAACCGCAGAAAATCTTAAGTTTAATACATTTGTTTTCGAAATGACGTAACTGCAAATAGTCACAATGGACGCATTTCTCTCGGAAACGTTTACATTTATCTTCTGGCAGTTAAAGTCGAGTGATGAGCCTTGCGGGCGCACCACTCTGTACGTAATACAAGCATCTAAGTTGTTGCAGTCGACAAGTAAGGAGCACAGCAAGTCAAGTTTTAGTTTTTGAAAACTCGATTTTTGGCCGCTTTTGCTGCCTTGTAGTTGACCTAGGACCTTAAGATTTGGCACGAACCGAGCTCTGGCAGCCACATTACACAAGAAAAAGCGAGAAGTGGTAATGTGTAGAAAAAACCGCAGAAAATCTTAAGTTTAATACATTTGTTTTCGAAATGACGTAACTGCAAATAGTCACAATGGACGCATTTCTCTCGGAAACGTTTACATTTATCTTCTGGCAGTTAAAGTCGAGTGATGAGCCTTGCGGGCGCACCACTCTGTACGTAATACAAGCAACTAAGTTGTTGCAGTCGACAAGTAAGGAGCACAGCAAGTCAAGTTTTAGTTTTTGAAAACTCGATTTTTGGCCGCTTTTGCTGCCTTGTAGTTGACCTAGGACCTTAAGATTTGGCACGAACCGAGCTCTGGCAGCCACATTACACAAGAAAAAGCGAGAAGTGGTAATGTGTAGAAAAAACCGCAGAAAATCTTAAGTTTAATACATTTGTTTTCGAAATGACGTAACTGCAAATAGTCACAATGGACGCATTTCTCTCGGAAACGTTTACATTTATCTTCTGGCAGTTAAAGAGACGTGATGAGCCTTGCGGGCGCACCACTCTGTACGTAATACAAGCATCTAAGTTGTTGCAGTGGACAAGTAAGGAGCACAGCAAGTCAAGTTTTAGTTTTTGAAAACTCGATTTTTGGCCGCTTTTGCTGCCTTGTAGTTGACCTAGGACCTTAAGATTTGGCACGAACCGAGCTCTGGCAGCCACATTACACAAGAAAAAGCGAGAAGTGGTAATGTGTAGAAAAAACCGCAGAAAATCTTACGTTTAATACATTTGTTTTCGAAATGACGTAACTGCAAATAGTCACAATGGACGCATTTCTCTCGGAAACGTTTACATTTATCTTCTGGCAGTTAAAGTCGAGTGATGAGCCTTGCGGGCGCACCACTCTGTACGTAATACAAGCATCTAAGTTGTTGCAGTCGACAAGTAAGGAGCACAGCAAGTCAAGTTTTAGTTTTTGAAAACTCGATTTTTGGCCGCTTTTGCTGCCTTGTAGTTGACCTAGGACCTTAAGATTTGGCACGAACCGAGCTCTGGCAGCCACATTACACAAGAAAAAGCGAGAAGTGGTAATGTGTAGAAAAAACCGCAGAAAATCTTACGTTTAATACATTTGTTTTCGAATTGACGTAACTGCAAATCGTCACAATGGACGCATTTCCCTCGGAAACGTTTACATTTATCTTCTGGCAGTTAAAGTCGAGTGATGATCCTTGCGGGCGCACCACTCTGTACGTAATTTAAGCATCTAAGTTGTTGCAGTCGACAAGTAAGGAGCACAGCAAGTCAAGTTTTAGTTTTTGAAAACTCGATTTTTGGCCGCTTTTGCTGCCTTGTAGTTGACCTAGGACCTTAAGATTTGGCACGAACCGAGCTCTGGCAGCCACATTACACAAGAAAAAGCGAGAAGTGGTAATGTGTAGAAAAAACCGCAGAAAATCTTACGTTTAATACATTTGTTTTCGAAATGACGTAACTGCAAATAGTCACAATGGACGCATTTCCCTCGGAAACGTTTACATTTATCTTCTGGCAGTTAAAGTCGAGTGATGATCCTTGCGGGCGCACCACTCTGTACGTAATACAAGCATCTAAGTTGTTGCAGTCGACAAGTAAGGAGCACAGCAAGTCAAGTTTTAGTTTTTGAAAACTCGATTTTTGGCCGCTTTTGCTGCCTTGTAGTAGACCTAGGACCTTAAGATTTGGCACGAACCGAGCTCTGGCAGCCACATTACACAAGAAAAAGCGAGAAGTGGTAATGTGTAGAAAAAACCGCAGAAAATCTTACGTTTAATACATTTGTTTTCGAATTGACGTAACTGCAAATCGTCACAATGGACGCATTTCCCTCGGAAACGTTTACATTTATCTTCTGGCAGTTAAAGTCGAGTGATGATCCTTGCGGGCGCACCACTCTGTACGTAATTTAAGCATCTAAGTTGTTGCAGTCGACAAGTAAGGAGCACAGCAAGTCAAGTTTTAGTTTTTGAAAACTCGATTTTTGGCCGCTTTTGCTGCCTTGTAGTTGACCTAGGACCTTAAGATTTGGCACGAACCGAGCTCTGGCAGCCACATTACACAAGAAAAAGCGAGAAGTGGTAATGTGTAGAAAAAACCGCAGAAAATCTTACGTTTAATACATTTGTTTTCGAAATGACGTAACTGCAAATAGTCACAATGGACGCATTTCCCTCGGAAACGTTTACATTTATCTTCTGGCAGTTAAAGTCGAGTGATGATCCTTGCGGGCGCACCACTCTGTACGTAATACAAGCATCTAAGTTGTTGCAGTCGACAAGTAAGGAGCACAGCAAGTCAAGTTTTAGTTTTTGAAAACTCGATTTTTGGCCGCTTTTGCTGCCTTGTAGTTGACCTAGGACCTTAAGATTTGGCACGAACCGAGCTCTGGCAGCCACATTACACAAGAAAAAGCGAGAAGTGGTAATGTGTAGAAAAAACCGCAGAAAATCTTACGTTTAATACATTTGTTTTCGAAATGACGTAACTGCAAATAGTCACAATGGACGCATTTCTCTCGGAAACGTTTACATTTATCTTCTGGCAGTTAAAGTCGAGTGATGAGCCTTGCGGGCGCACCACTCTGTACGTAATACAAGCATCTAAGTTGTTGCAGTCGACAAGTAAGGAGCACAGCAAGTCAAGTTTTAGTTTTTGAAAACTCGATTTTTGGCCGCTTTTGCTGCCTTGTAGTTGACCTAGGACCTTAAGATTTGGCACGAACCGAGCTCTGGCAGCCACATTACACAAGAAAAAGCGAGAAGTGGTAATGTGTAGAAAAACCCGCAGAAAATCTTACGTTTAATACATTTGTTTTCGAAATGACGTAACTGCAAATAGTCACAATGGACGCATTTCTCTCGGAAACGTTTACATTTATCTTCTGGCAGTTAAAGTCGAGTGATGATCCTTGCGGGCGCACCACTCTGTACGTAATACAAGCATCTAAGTTGTTGCAGTCGACAAGTAAGGAGCACAGCAAGTCAAGTTTTAGTTTTTGAAAACTCGATTTTTGGCCGCTTTTGCTGCCTTGTAGTTGACCTAGGACCTTAAGATTTGGCACGAACCGAGCTCTGGCAGCCACATTACACAAGAAAAAGCGAGAAGTGGTAATGTGTAGAAAAAACCGCAGAAAATCTTACGTTTAATACATTTGTTTTCGAATTGACGTAACTGCAAATCGTCACAATGGACGCATTTCTCTCGGAAACGTTTACATTTATCTTCTGGCAGTTAAAGTCGAGTGATGAGCCTTGCGGGCGCACCACTCTGTACGTAATACAAGCATCTAAGTTGTTGCAGTCGACAAGTAAGGAGCACAGCAAGTCAAGTTTTAGTTTTTGAAAACTCGATTTTTGGCCGCTTTTGCTGCCTTGTAGTTGACCTAGGACCTTAAGATTTGGCACGAACCGAGCTCTGGCAGCCACATTACACAAGAAAAAGCGAGAAGTGGTAATGTGTAGAAAAAACCGCAGAAAATCTTACGTTTAATACATTTGTTTTCGAATTGACGTAACTGCAAATAGTCACAATGGACGCATTTCTCTCGGAAACGTTTACATTTATCTTCTGGCAGTTAAAGTCGAGTGATGAGCCTTGCGGGCGCACCACTCTGTACGTAATACAAGCATCTAAGTTGTTGCAGTCGACAAGTAAGGAGCACAGCAAGTCAAGTTTTAGTTTTTGAAAACTCGATTTTTGGCCGCTTTTGCTGCCTTGTAGTTGACCTAGGACCTTAAGATTTGGCACGAACCGAGCTCTGGCAGCCACATTACACAAGAAAAAGCGAGAAGTGGTAATGTGTAGAAAAAACCGCAGAAAATCTTACGTTTAATACATTTGTTTTCGAAATGACGTAACTGCAAATAGTCACAATGGACGCATTTCTCTCGGAAACGTTTACATTTATCTTCTGGCAGTTAAAGTCGAGTGATGAGCCTTGCGGGCGCACCACTCTGTACGTAATACAAGCATCTAAGTTGTTGCAGTCGACAAGTAAGGAGCACAGCAAGTCAAGTTTTAGTTTTTGAAAACTCGATTTTTGGCCGCTTTTGCTGCCTTGTAGTTGACCTAGGACCTTAAGATTTGGCACGAACCGAGCTCTGGCAGCCACATTACACAAGAAAAAGCGAGAAGTGGTAATGTGTAGAAAAAACCGCAGAAAATCTTACGTTTAATACATTTGTTTTCGAAATGACGTAACTGCAAATAGTCACAATGGACGCATTTCTCTCGGAAACGTTTACATTTATCTTCTGGCAGTTAAAGTCGAGTGATGAGCCTTGCGGGCGCACCACTCTGTACGTAATACAAGCATCTAAGTTGTTGCAGTCGACAAGTAAGGAGCACAGCAAGTCAAGTTTTAGTTTTTGAAAACTCGATTTTTGGCCGCTTTTGCTGCCTTGTAGTTGACCTAGGACCTTAAGATTTGGCACGAACCGAGCTCTGGCAGCCACATTACACAAGAAAAAGCGAGAAGTGGTAATGTGTAGAAAAAACCGCAGAAAATCTTACGTTTAATACATTTGTTTTCGAAATGACGTAACTGCAAATCGTCACAATGGACGCATTTCTCTCGGAAACGTTTACATTTATCTTCTGGCAGTTAAAGTCGAGTGATGAGCCTTGCGGGCGCACCACTCTGTACGTAATACAAGCATCTAAGTTGTTGCAGTCGACAAGTAAGGAGCACAGCAAGTCAAGTTTTAGTTTTTGAAAACTCGATTTTTGGCCGCTTTTGCTGCCTTGTAGTTGACCTAGGACCTTAAGATTTGGCACGAACCGAGCTCTGGCAGCCACATTACACAAGAAAAAGCGAGAAGTGGTAATGTGTAGAAAAAACCGCAGAAAATCTTACGTTTAATACATTTGTTTTCGAATTGACGTAACTGCAAATAGTCACAATGGACGCATTTCCCTCGGAAACGTTTACATTTATCTTCTGGCAGTTAAAGTCGAGTGATGAGCCTTGCGGGCGCACCACTCTGTACGTAATACAAGCATCTAAGTTGTTGCAGTCGACAAGTAAGGAGCACAGCAAGTCAAGTTTTAGTTTTTGAAAACTCGATTTTTGGCCGCTTTTGCTGCCTTGTAGTTGACCTAGGACCTTAAGATTTGGCACGAACCGAGCTCTGGCAGCCACATTACACAAGAAAAAGCGAGAAGTGGTAATGTGTAGAAAAAACCGCAGAAAATCTTACGTTTAATACATTTGTTTTCGAATTGACGTAACTGCAAATCGTCACAATGGACGCATTTCCCTCGGAAACGTTTACATTTATCTTCTGGCAGTTAAAGTCGAGTGATGATCCTTGCGGGCGCACCACTCTGTACGTAATTTAAGCATCTAAGTTGTTGCAGTCGACAAGTAAGGAGCACAGCAAGTCAAGTTTTAGTTTTTGAAAACTCGATTTTTGGCCGCTTTTGCTGCCTTGTAGTTGACCTAGGACCTTAAGATTTGGCACGAACCGAGCTCTGGCAGCCACATTACACAAGAAAAAGCGAGAAGTGGTAATGTGTAGAAAAAACCGCAGAAAATCTTACGTTTAATACATTTGTTTTCGAATTGACGTAACTGCAAATCGTCACAATGGACGCATTTCCCTCGGAAACGTTTACATTTATCTTCTGGCAGTTAAAGTCGAGTGATGATCCTTGCGGGCGCACCACTCTGTACGTAATTTAAGCATCTAAGTTGTTGCAGTCGACAAGTAAGGAGCACAGCAAGTCAAGTTTTAGTTTTTGAAAACTCGATTTTTGGCCGCTTTTGCTGCCTTGTAGTTGACCTAGGACCTTAAGATTTGGCACGAACCGAGCTCTGGCAGCCACATTACACAAGAAAAAGCGAGAAGTGGTAATGTGTAGAAAAAACCGCAGAAAATCTTACGTTTAATACATTTGTTTTCGAAATGACGTAACTGCAAATAGTCACAATGGACGCATTTCTCTCGGAAACGTTTACATTTATCTTCTGGCAGTTAAAGTCGAGTGATGATCCTTGCGGGCGCACCACTCTGTACGTAATACAAGCATCTAAGTTGTTGCAGTCGACAAGTAAGGAGCACAGCAAGTCAAGTTTTAGTTTTTGAAAACTCGATTTTTGGCCGCTTTTGCTGCCTTGTAGTTGACCTAGGACCTTAAGATTTGGCACGAACCGAGCTCTGGCAGCCACATTACACAAGAAAAAGCGAGAAGTGGTAATGTGTAGAAAAAACCGCAGAAAATCTTACGTTTAATACATTTGTTTTCGAAATGACGTAACTGCAAATAGTCACAATGGACGCATTTCTCTCGGAAACGTTTACATTTATCTTCTGGCAGTTAAAGTCGAGTGATGATCCTTGCGGGCGCACCACTCTGTACGTAATACAAGCATCTAAGTTGTTGCAGTCGACAAGTAAGGAGCACAGCAAGTCAAGTTTTAGTTTTTGAAAACTCGATTTTTGGCCGCTTTTGCTGCCTTGTAGTTGACCTAGGACCTTAAGATTTGGCACGAACCGAGCTCTGGCAGCCACATTACACAAGAAAAAGCGAGAAGTGGTAATGTGTAGAAAAACCCGCAGAAAATCTTACGTTTAATACATTTGTTTTCGAAATGACGTAACTGCAAATAGTCACAATGGACGCATTTCTCTCGGAAACGTTTACATTTATCTTCTGGCAGTTAAAGTCGAGTGATGAGCCTTGCGGGCGCACCACTCTGTACGTAATACAAGCATCTAAGTTGTTGCAGTCGACAAGTAAGGAGCACAGCAAGTCAAGTTTTAGTTTTTGAAAACTCGATTTTTGGCCGCTTTTGCTGCCTTGTAGTTGACCTAGGACCTTAAGATTTGGCACGAACCGAGCTCTGGCAGCCACATTACACAAGAAAAAGCGAGAAGTGGTAATGTGTAGAAAAAACCGCAGAAAATCTTACGTTTAATACATTTGTTTTCGAAATGACGTAACTGCAAATAGTCACAATGGACGCATTTCTCTCGGAAACGTTTACATTTATCTTCTGGCAGTTAAAGTCGAGTGATGATCCTTGCGGGCGCACCACTCTGTACGTAATACAAGCATCTAAGTTGTTGCAGTCGACAAGTAAGGAGCACAGCAAGTCAAGTTTTAGTTTTTGAAAACTCGATTTTTGGCCGCTTTTGCTGCCTTGTAGTTGACCTAGGACCTTAAGATTTGGCACGAACCGAGCTCTGGCAGCCACATTACACAAGAAAAAGCGAGAAGTGGTAATGTGTAGAAAAAACCGCAGAAAATCTTACGTTTAATACATTTGTTTTCGAATTGACGTAACTGCAAATCGTCACAATGGACGCATTTCTCTCGGAAACGTTTACATTTATCTTCTGGCAGTTAAAGTCGAGTGATGAGCCTTGCGGGCGCACCACTCTGTACGTAATACAAGCATCTAAGTTGTTGCAGTCGACAAGTAAGGAGCACAGCAAGTCAAGTTTTAGTTTTTGAAAACTCGATTTTTGGCCGCTTTTGCTGCCTTGTAGTTGACCTAGGACCTTAAGATTTGGCACGAACCGAGCTCTGGCAGCCACATTACACAAGAAAAAGCGAGAAGTGGTAATGTGTAGAAAAAACCGCAGAAAATCTTACGTTTAATACATTTGTTTTCGAATTGACGTAACTGCAAATAGTCACAATGGACGCATTTCTCTCGGAAACGTTTACATTTATCTTCTGGCAGTTAAAGTCGAGTGATGAGCCTTGCGGGCGCACCACTCTGTACGTAATACAAGCATCTAAGTTGTTGCAGTCGACAAGTAAGGAGCACAGCAAGTCAAGTTTTAGTTTTTGAAAACTCGATTTTTGGCCGCTTTTGCTGCCTTGTAGTTGACCTAGGACCTTAAGATTTGGCACGAACCGAGCTCTGGCAGCCACATTACACAAGAAAAAGCGAGAAGTGGTAATGTGTAGAAAAAACCGCAGAAAATCTTACGTTTAATACATTTGTTTTCGAAATGACGTAACTGCAAATAGTCACAATGGACGCATTTCTCTCGGAAACGTTTACATTTATCTTCTGGCAGTTAAAGTCGAGTGATGAGCCTTGCGGGCGCACCACTCTGTACGTAATACAAGCATCTAAGTTGTTGCAGTCGACAAGTAAGGAGCACAGCAAGTCAAGTTTTAGTTTTTGAAAACTCGATTTTTGGCCGCTTTTGCTGCCTTGTAGTTGACCTAGGACCTTAAGATTTGGCACGAACCGAGCTCTGGCAGCCACATTACACAAGAAAAAGCGAGAAGTGGTAATGTGTAGAAAAAACCGCAGAAAATCTTACGTTTAATACATTTGTTTTCGAATTGACGTAACTGCAAATCGTCACAATGGACGCATTTCCCTCGGAAACGTTTACATTTATCTTCTGGCAGTTAAAGTCGAGTGATGAGCCTTGCGGGCGCACCACTCTGTACGTAATACAAGCATCTAAGTTGTTGCAGTCGACAAGTAAGGAGCACAGCAAGTCAAGTTTTAGTTTTTGAAAACTCGATTTTTGGCCGCTTTTGCTGCCTTGTAGTTGACCTAGGACCTTAAGATTTGGCACGAACCGAGCTCTGGCAGCCACATTACACAAGAAAAAGCGAGAAGTGGTAATGTGTAGAAAAAACCGCAGAAAATCTTACGTTTAATACATTTGTTTTCGAAATGACGTAACTGCAAATAGTCACAATGGACGCATTTCCCTCGGAAACGTTTACATTTATCTTCTGGCAGTTAAAGTCGAGTGATGATCCTTGCGGGCGCACCACTCTGTACGTAATACAAGCATCTAAGTTGTTGCAGTCGACAAGTAAGGAGCACAGCAAGTCAAGTTTTAGTTTTTGAAAACTCGATTTTTGGCCGCTTTTGCTGCCTTGTAGTTGACCTAGGACCTTAAGATTTGGCACGAACCGAGCTCTGGCAGCCACATTACACAAGAAAAAGCGAGAAGTGGTAATGTGTAGAAAAAACCGCAGAAAATCTTACGTTTAATACATTTGTTTTCGAATTGACGTAACTGCAAATCGTCACAATGGACGCATTTCCCTCGGAAACGTTTACATTTATCTTCTGGCAGTTAAAGTCGAGTGATGATCCTTGCGGGCGCACCACTCTGTACGTAATTTAAGCATCTAAGTTGTTGCAGTCGACAAGTAAGGAGCACAGCAAGTCAAGTTTTAGTTTTTGAAAACTCGATTTTTGGCCGCTTTTGCTGCCTTGTAGTTGACCTAGGACCTTAAGATTTGGCACGAACCGAGCTCTGGCAGCCACATTACACAAGAAAAAGCGAGAAGTGGTAATGTGTAGAAAAAACCGCAGAAAATCTTACGTTTAATACATTTGTTTTCGAAATGACGTAACTGCAAATAGTCACAATGGACGCATTTCTCTCGGAAACGTTTACATTTATCTTCTGGCAGTTAAAGTCGAGTGATGATCCTTGCGGGCGCACCACTCTGTACGTAATACAAGCATCTAAGTTGTTGCAGTCGACAAGTAAGGAGCACAGCAAGTCAAGTTTTAGTTTTTGAAAACTCGATTTTTGGCCGCTTTTGCTGCCTTGTAGTTGACCTAGGACCTTAAGATTTGGCACGAACCGAGCTCTGGCAGCCACATTACACAAGAAAAAGCGAGAAGTGGTAATGTGTAGAAAAAACCGCAGAAAATCTTACGTTTAATACATTTGTTTTCGAAATGACGTAACTGCAAATAGTCACAATGGACGCATTTCTCTCGGAAACGTTTACATTTATCTTCTGGCAGTTAAAGTCGAGTGATGATCCTTGCGGGCGCACCACTCTGTACGTAATACAAGCATCTAAGTTGTTGCAGTCGACAAGTAAGGAGCACAGCAAGTCAAGTTTTAGTTTTTGAAAACTCGATTTTTGGCCGCTTTTGCTGCCTTGTAGTTGACCTAGGACCTTAAGATTTGGCACGAACCGAGCTCTGGCAGCCACATTACACAAGAAAAAGCGAGAAGTGGTAATGTGTAGAAAAACCCGCAGAAAATCTTACGTTTAATACATTTGTTTTCGAAATGACGTAACTGCAAATAGTCACAATGGACGCATTTCTCTCGGAAACGTTTACATTTATCTTCTGGCAGTTAAAGTCGAGTGATGAGCCTTGCGGGCGCACCACTCTGTACGTAATACAAGCATCTAAGTTGTTGCAGTCGACAAGTAAGGAGCACAGCAAGTCAAGTTTTAGTTTTTGAAAACTCGATTTTTGGCCGCTTTTGCTGCCTTGTAGTTGACCTAGGACCTTAAGATTTGGCACGAACCGAGCTCTGGCAGCCACATTACACAAGAAAAAGCGAGAAGTGGTAATGTGTAGAAAAAACCGCAGAAAATCTTACGTTTAATACATTTGTTTTCGAAATGACGTAACTGCAAATAGTCACAATGGACGCATTTCTCTCGGAAACGTTTACATTTATCTTCTGGCAGTTAAAGTCGAGTGATGAGCCTTGCGGGCGCACCACTCTGTACGTAATACAAGCATCTAAGTTGTTGCAGTCGACAAGTAAGGAGCACAGCAAGTCAAGTTTTAGTTTTTGAAAACTCGATTTTTGGCCGCTTTTGCTGCCTTGTAGTTGACCTAGGACCTTAAGATTTGGCACGAACCGAGCTCTGGCAGCCACATTACACAAGAAAAAGCGAGAAGTGGTAATGTGTAGAAAAAACCGCAGAAAATCTTACGTTTAATACATTTGTTTTCGAATTGACGTAACTGCAAATCGTCACAATGGACGCATTTCCCTCGGAAACGTTTACATTTATCTTCTGGCAGTTAAAGTCGAGTGATGATCCTTGCGGGCGCACCACTCTGTACGTAATTTAAGCATCTAAGTTGTTGCAGTCGACAAGTAAGGAGCACAGCAAGTCAAGTTTTAGTTTTTGAAAACTCGATTTTTGGCCGCTTTTGCTGCCTTGTAGTTGACCTAGGACCTTAAGATTTGGCACGAACCGAGCTCTGGCAGCCACATTACACAAGAAAAAGCGAGAAGTGGTAATGTGTAGAAAAAACCGCAGAAAATCTTACGTTTAATACATTTGTTTTCGAATTGACGTAACTGCAAATCGTCACAATGGACGCATTTCCCTCGGAAACGTTTACATTTATCTTCTGGCAGTTAAAGTCGAGTGATGATCCTTGCGGGCGCACCACTCTGTACGTAATTTAAGCATCTAAGTTGTTGCAGTCGACAAGTAAGGAGCACAGCAAGTCAAGTTTTAGTTTTTGAAAACTCGATTTTTGGCCGCTTTTGCTGCCTTGTAGTTGACCTAGGACCTTAAGATTTGGCACGAACCGAGCTCTGGCAGCCACATTACACAAGAAAAAGCGAGAAGTGGTAATGTGTAGAAAAAACCGCAGAAAATCTTACGTTTAATACATTTGTTTTCGAAATGACGTAACTGCAAATAGTCACAATGGACGCATTTCTCTCGGAAACGTTTACATTTATCTTCTGGCAGTTAAAGTCGAGTGATGAGCCTTGCGGGCGCACCACTCTGTACGTAATACAAGCATCTAAGTTGTTGCAGTCGACAAGTAAGGAGCACAGCAAGTCAAGTTTTAGTTTTTGAAAACTCGATTTTTGGCCGCTTTTGCTGCCTTGTAGTTGACCTAGGACCTTAAGATTTGGCACGAACCGAGCTCTGGCAGCCACATTACACAAGAAAAAGCGAGAAGTGGTAATGTGTAGAAAAAACCGCAGAAAATCTTACGTTTAATACATTTGTTTTCGAATTGACGTAACTGCAAATCGTCACAATGGACGCATTTCCCTCGGAAACGTTTACATTTATCTTCTGGCAGTTAAAGTCGAGTGATGATCCTTGCGGGCGCACCACTCTGTACGTAATTTAAGCATCTAAGTTGTTGCAGTCGACAAGTAAGGAGCACAGCAAGTCAAGTTTTAGTTTTTGAAAACTCGATTTTTGGCCGCTTTTGCTGCCTTGTAGTTGACCTAGGACCTTAAGATTTGGCACGAACCGAGCTCTGGCAGCCACATTACACAAGAAAAAGCGAGAAGTGGTAATGTGTAGAAAAAACCGCAGAAAATCTTACGTTTAATACATTTGTTTTCGAATTGACGTAACTGCAAATCGTCACAATGGACGCATTTCCCTCGGAAACGTTTACATTTATCTTCTGGCAGTTAAAGTCGAGTGATGATCCTTGCGGGCGCACCACTCTGTACGTAATTTAAGCATCTAAGTTGTTGCAGTCGACAAGTAAGGAGCACAGCAAGTCAAGTTTTAGTTTTTGAAAACTCGATTTTTGGCCGCTTTTGCTGCCTTGTAGTTGACCTAGGACCTTAAGATTTGGCACGAACCGAGCTCTGGCAGCCACATTACACAAGAAAAAGCGAGAAGTGGTAATGTGTAGAAAAAACCGCAGAAAATCTTACGTTTAATACATTTGTTTTCGAAATGACGTAACTGCAAATAGTCACAATGGACGCATTTCTCTCGGAAACGTTTACATTTATCTTCTGGCAGTTAAAGTCGAGTGATGAGCCTTGCGGGCGCACCACTCTGTACGTAATACAAGCATCTAAGTTGTTGCAGTCGACAAGTAAGGAGCACAGCAAGTCAAGTTTTAGTTTTTGAAAACTCGATTTTTGGCCGCTTTTGCTGCCTTGTAGTTGACCTAGGACCTTAAGATTTGGCACGAACCGAGCTCTGGCAGCCACATTACACAAGAAAAAGCGAGAAGTGGTAATGTGTAGAAAAAACCGCAGAAAATCTTACGTTTAATACATTTGTTTTCGAATTGACGTAACTGCAAATCGTCACAATGGACGCATTTCCCTCGGAAACGTTTACATTTATCTTCTGGCAGTTAAAGTCGAGTGATGATCCTTGCGGGCGCACCACTCTGTACGTAATTTAAGCATCTAAGTTGTTGCAGTCGACAAGTAAGGAGCACAGCAAGTCAAGTTTTAGTTTTTGAAAACTCGATTTTTGGCCGCTTTTGCTGCCTTGTAGTTGACCTAGGACCTTAAGATTTGGCACGAACCGAGCTCTGGCAGCCACATTACACAAGAAAAAGCGAGAAGTGGTAATGTGTAGAAAAAACCGCAGAAAATCTTACGTTTAATACATTTGTTTTCGAATTGACGTAACTGCAAATCGTCACAATGGACGCATTTCCCTCGGAAACGTTTACATTTATCTTCTGGCAGTTAAAGTCGAGTGATGATCCTTGCGGGCGCACCACTCTGTACGTAATTTAAGCATCTAAGTTGTTGCAGTCGACAAGTAAGGAGCACAGCAAGTCAAGTTTTAGTTTTTGAAAACTCGATTTTTGGCCGCTTTTGCTGCCTTGTAGTTGACCTAGGACCTTAAGATTTGGCACGAACCGAGCTCTGGCAGCCACATTACACAAGAAAAAGCGAGAAGTGGTAATGTGTAGAAAAAACCGCAGAAAATCTTACGTTTAATACATTTGTTTTCGAATTGACGTAACTGCAAATCGTCACAATGGACGCATTTCCCTCGGAAACGTTTACATTTATCTTCTGGCAGTTAAAGTCGAGTGATGATCCTTGCGGGCGCACCACTCTGTACGTAATTTAAGCATCTAAGTTGTTGCAGTCGACAAGTAAGGAGCACAGCAAGTCAAGTTTTAGTTTTTGAAAACTCGATTTTTGGCCGCTTTTGCTGCCTTGTAGTTGACCTAGGACCTTAAGATTTGGCACGAACCGAGCTCTGGCAGCCACATTACAAAAGAAAAAGCGAGAAGTGGTAATGTGTAGAAAAAACCGCAGAAAATCTTACGTTTAATACATTTGTTTTCGAAATGACGTAACTGCAAATAGTCACAATGGACGCATTTCTCTCGGAAACGTTTACATTTATCTTCTGGCAGTTAAAGAGACGTGATGATCCTTGCGGGCGCACCACTCTGTACGTAATACAAGCATCTAAGTTGTTGCAGTCGACAAGTAAGGAGCACAGCAAGTCAAGTTTTAGTTTTTGAAAACTCGATTTTTGGCCGCTTTTGCTGCCTTGTAGTTGACCTAGGACCTTAAGATTTGGCACGAACCGAGCTCTGGCAGCCACATTACACAAGAAAAAGCGAGAAGTGGTAATGTGTAGAAAAAACCGCAGAAAATCTTACGTTTAATACATTTGTTTTCGAATTGACGTAACTGCAAATCGTCACAATGGACGCATTTCCCTCGGAAACGTTTACATTTATCTTCTGGCAGTTAAAGTCGAGTGATGATCCTTGCGGGCGCACCACTCTGTACGTAATTTAAGCATCTAAGTTGTTGCAGTCGACAAGTAAGGAGCACAGCAAGTCAAGTTTTAGTTTTTGAAAACTCGATTTTTGGCCGCTTTTGCTGCCTTGTAGCTGACCTAGGACCTTAAGATTTGGCACGAACCGAGCTCTGGCAGCCACATTACACAAGAAAAAGCGAGAAGTGGTAATGTGTAGAAAAAACCGCAGAAAATCTTACGTTTAATACATTTGTTTTCGAATTGACGTAACTGCAAATCGTCACAATGGACGCATTTCCCTCGGAAACGTTTACATTTATCTTCTGGCAGTTAAAGTCGAGTGATGATCCTTGCGGGCGCACCACTCTGTACGTAATTTAAGCATCTAAGTTGTTGCAGTCGACAAGTAAGGAGCACAGCAAGTCAAGTTTTAGTTTTTGAAAACTCGATTTTTGGCCGCTTTTGCTGCCTTGTAGCTGACCTAGGACCTTAAGATTTGGCACGAACCGAGCTCTGGCAGCCACATTACACAAGAAAAAGCGAGAAGTGGTAATGTGTAGAAAAAACCGCAGAAAATCTTACGTTTAATACATTTTTTTTCGAATTGACGTAACTGCAAATCGTCACAATGGACGCATTTCCCTCGGAAACGTTTACATTTATCTTCTGGCAGTTAAAGAGACGTGATGATCCTTGCGGGCGCACCACTCTGTACGTAATACAAGCATCTAAGTTGTTGCAGTCGACAAGTAAGGAGCACAGCAAGTCAAGTTTTAGTTTTTGAAAACTCGATTTTTGGCCGCTTTTGCTGCCTTGCAGTTGACCTAGGACCTTAAGATTTGGCACGAACCGAGCTCTGGCAGCCACATTACAAAAGAAAAAGCGAGAAGTGGTAATGTGTAGAAAAAACCGCAGAAAATCTTACGTTTAATACATTTGTTTTCGAAATGACGTAACTGCAAATAGTCACAATGGACGCATTTCTCTCGGAAACGTTTACATTTATCTTCTGGCAGTTAAAGAGACGTGATGATCCTTGCGGGCGCACCACTCTGTACGTAATACAAGCATCTAAGTTGTTGCAGTCGACAAGTAAGGAGCACAGCAAGTCAAGTTTTAGTTTTTGAAAACTCGATTTTTGGCCGCTTTTGCTGCCTTGTAGTTGACCTAGGACCTTAAGATTTGGCACGAACCGAGCTCTGGCAGCCACATTACACAAGAAAAAGCGAGAAGTGGTAATGTGTAGAAAAAACCGCAGAAAATCTTACGTTTAATACATTTGTTTTCGAATTGACGTAACTGCAAATCGTCACAATGGACGCATTTCCCTCGGAAACGTTTACATTTATCTTCTGGCAGTTAAAGTCGAGTGATGATCCTTGCGGGCGCACCACTCTGTACGTAATTTAAGCATCTAAGTTGTTGCAGTCGACAAGTAAGGAGCACAGCAAGTCAAGTTTTAGTTTTTGAAAACTCGATTTTTGGCCGCTTTTGCTGCCTTGTAGCTGACCTAGGACCTTAAGATTTGGCACGAACCGAGCTCTGGCAGCCACATTACACAAGAAAAAGCGAGAAGTGGTAATGTGTAGAAAAAACCGCAGAAAATCTTACGTTTAATACATTTGTTTTCGAATTGACGTAACTGCAAATCGTCACAATGGACGCATTTCCCTCGGAAACGTTTACATTTATCTTCTGGCAGTTAAAGTCGAGTGATGATCCTTGCGGGCGCACCACTCTGTACGTAATTTAAGCATCTAAGTTGTTGCAGTCGACAAGTAAGGAGCACAGCAAGTCAAGTTTTAGTTTTTGAAAACTCGATTTTTGGCCGCTTTTGCTGCCTTGCAGTTGACCTAGGACCTTAAGATTTGGCACGAACCGAGCTCTGGCAGCCACATTACAAAAGAAAAAGCGAGAAGTGGTAATGTGTAGAAAAAACCGCAGAAAATCTTACGTTTAATACATTTGTTTTCGAAAAGACGTAACTGCAAATAGTCACAATGGACGCATTTCTCTCGGAAACGTTTACATTTATCTTCTGGCAGTTAAAGAGACGTGATGATCCTTGCGGGCGCACCACTCTGTACGTAATACAAGCATCTAAGTTGTTGCAGTCGACAAGTAAGGAGCACAGCAAGTCAAGTTTTAGTTTTTGAAAACTCGATTTTTGGCCGCTTTTGCTGCCTTGTAGTTGACCTAGGACCTTAAGATTTGGCACGAACCGAGCTCTGGCAGCCACATTACACAAGAAAAAGCGAGAAGTGGTAATGTGTAGAAAAAACCGCAGAAAATCTTACGTTTAATACATTTGTTTTCGAATTGACGTAACTGCAAATCGTCACAATGGACGCATTTCCCTCGGAAACGTTTACATTTATCTTCTGGCAGTTAAAGTCGAGTGATGATCCTTGCGGGCGCACCACTCTGTACGTAATACAAGCATCTAAGTTGTTGCAGTCGACAAGTAAGGAGCACAGCAAGTCAAGTTTTAGTTTTTGAAAACTCGATTTTTGGCCGCTTTTGCTGCCTTGTAGTTGACCTAGGACCTTAAGATTTGGCACGAACCGAGCTCTGGCAGCCACATTACAAAAGAAAAAGCGAGAAGTGGTAATGTGTAGAAAAAACCGCAGAAAATCTTACGTTTAATACATTTGTTTTCGAAATGACGTAACTGCAAATAGTCACAATGGACGCATTTCTCTCGGAAACGTTTACATTTATCTTCTGGCAGTTAAAGAGACGTGATGATCCTTGCGGGCGCACCACTCTGTACGTAATACAAGCATCTAAGTTGTTGCAGTCGCCAAGTAAGGAACACAGCAAGTCAAGTTTTAGTTTTTGAAAACTCGATTTTTGGCCGCTTTTGCTGCCTTGTAGTTGACCTAGGACCTTAAGATTTGGCACGAACCGAGCTCTGGCAGCCACATTACAAAAGAAAAAGCGAGAAGTGGTAATGTGTAGAAAAAACCGCAGAAAATCTTACGTTTAATACATTTGTTTTCGAATTGACGTAACTGCAAATCGTCACAATGGACGCATTTCCCTCGGAAACGTTTACATTTATCTTCTGGCAGTTAAAGTCGAGTGATGATCCTTGCGGGCGCACCACTCTGTACGTAATTTAAGCATCTAAGTTGTTGCAGTCGCCAAGTAAGGAGCACAGCAAGTCAAGTTTTAGTTTTTGAAAACTCGATTTTTGGCCGCTTTTGCTGCCTTGTAGTTGACCTAGGACCTTAAGATTTGGCACGAACCGAGCTCTGGCAGCCACATTACAAAAGAAAAAGCGAGAAGTGGTAATGTGTAGAAAAAACCGCAGAAAATCTTACGTTTAATACATTTGTTTTCGAATTGACGTAACTGCAAATAGTCACAATGGACGCATTTCTCTCGGAAACGTTTACATTTATCTTCTGGCAGTTAAAGAGACGTGATGATCCTTGCGGGCGCACCACTCTGTACGTAATACAAGCATCTAAGTTGTTGCAGTCGACAAGTAAGGAGCACAGCAAGTCAAGTTTTAGTTTTTGAAAACTCGATTTTTGGCCGCTTTTGCTGCCTTGTAGTTGACCTAGGACCTTAAGATTTGGCACGAACCGAGCTCTGGCAGCCACATTACACAAGAAAAAGCGAGAAGTGGTAATGTGTAGAAAAAACCGCAGAAAATCTTACGTTTAATACATTTGTTTTCGAATTGACGTAACTGCAAATCGTCACAATGGACGCATTTCCCTCGGAAACGTTTACATTTATCTTCTGGCAGTTAAAGTCGAGTGATGATCCTTGCGGGCGCACCACTCTGTACGTAATTTAAGCATCTAAGTTGTTGCAGTCGACAAGTAAGGAGCACAGCAAGTCAAGTTTTAGTTTTTGAAAACTCGATTTTTGGCCGCTTTTGCTGCCTTGTAGTTGACCTAGGACCTTAAGATTTGGCACGAACCGAGCTCTGGCAGCCACATTACAAAAGAAAAAGCGAGAAGTGGTAATGTGTAGAAAAAACCGCAGAAAATCTTACGTTTAATACATTTGTTTTCGAAATGACGTAACTGCAAATAGTCACAATGGACGCATTTCTCTCGGAAACGTTTACATTTATCTTCTGGCAGTTAAAGAGACGTGATGATCCTTGCGGGCGCACCACTCTGTACGTAATACAAGCATCTAAGTTGTTGCAGTCGACAAGTAAGGAGCACAGCAAGTCAAGTTTTAGTTTTTGAAAACTCGATTTTTGGCCGCTTTTGCTGCCTTGTAGTTGACCTAGGACCTTAAGATTTGGCACGAACCGAGCTCTGGCAGCCACATTACAAAAGAAAAAGCGAGAAGTGGTAATGTGTAGAAAAAACCGCAGAAAATCTTACGTTTAATACATTTGTTTTCGAAATGACGTAACTGCAAATAGTCACAATGGACGCATTTCTCTCGGAAACGTTTACATTTATCTTCTGGCAGTTAAAGTCGAGTGATGATCCTTGCGGGCGCACCACTCTGTACGTAATTTAAGCATCTAAGTTGTTGCAGTCGCCAAGTAAGGAGCACAGCAAGTCAAGTTTTAGTTTTTGAAAACTCGATTTTTGGCCGCTTTTGCTGCCTTGTAGTTGACCTAGGACCTTAAGATTTGGCACGAACCGAGCTCTGGCAGCCACATTACAAAAGAAAAAGCGAGAAGTGGTAATGTGTAGAAAAAACCGCAGAAAATCTTACGTTTAATACATTTGTTTTCGAATTGACGTAACTGCAAATAGTCACAATGGACGCATTTCTCTCGGAAACGTTTACATTTATCTTCTGGCAGTTAAAGAGACGTGATGATCCTTGCGGGCGCACCACTCTGTACGTAATACAAGCATCTAAGTTGTTGCAGTCGACAAGTAAGGAGCACAGCAAGTCAAGTTTTAGTTTTTGAAAACTCGATTTTTGGCCGCTTTTGCTGCCTTGTAGTTGACCTAGGACCTTAAGATTTGGCACGAACCGAGCACTGGCAGCCACATTACAAAAGAAAAAGCGAGAAGTGGTAATGTGTAGAAAAAACCGCAGAAAATCTTACGTTTAATACATTTGTTTTCGAAATGACGTAACTGCAAATAGTCACAATGGACGCATTTCTCTCGGAAACGTTTACATTTATCTTCTGGCAGTTAAAGAGACGTGATGATCCTTGCGGGCGCACCACTCTGTACGTAATACAAGCATCTAAGTTGTTGCAGTCGACAAGTAAGGAGCACAGCAAGTCAAGTTTTAGTTTTTGAAAACTCGATTTTTGGCCGCTTTTGCTGCCTTGTAGTTGACCTAGGACCTTAAGATTTGGCACGAACCGAGCTCTGGCAGCCACATTACAAAAGAAAAAGCGAGAAGTGGTAATGTGTAGAAAAAACCGCAGAAAATCTTACGTTTAATACATTTGTTTTCGAAATGACGTAACTGCAAATAGTCACAATGGACGCATTTCTCTCGGAAACGTTTACATTTATCTTCTGGCAGTTAAAGAGACGTGATGATCCTTGCGGGCGCACCACTCTGTACGTAATACAAGCATCTAAGTTGTTGCAGTCGACAAGTAAGGAGCACAGCAAGTCAAGTTTTAGTTTTTGAAAACTCGATTTTTGGCCGCTTTTGCTGCCTTGTAGTTGACCTAGGACCTTAAGATTTGGCACGAACCGAGCTCTGGCAGCCACATTACAAAAGAAAAAGCGAGAAGTGGTAATGTGTAGAAAAAACCGCAGAAAATCTTACGTTTAATACATTTGTTTTCGAAATGACGTAACTGCAAATAGTCACAATGGACGCATTTCTCTCGGAAACGTTTACATTTATCTTCTGGCAGTTAAAGAGACGTGATGATCCTTGCGGGCGCACCACTCTGTACGTAATACAAGCATCTAAGTTGTTGCAGTCGCCAAGTAAGGAGCACAGCAAGTCAAGTTTTAGTTTTTGAAAACTCGATTTTTGGCCGCTTTTGCTGCCTTGTAGTTGACCTAGGACCTTAAGATTTGGCACGAACCGAGCTCTGGCAGCCACATTACAAAAGAAAAAGCGAGAAGTGGTAATGTGTAGAAAAAACCGCAGAAAATCTTACGTTTAATACATTTGTTTTCGAATTGACGTAACTGCAAATCGTCACAATGGACGCATTTCCCTCGGAAACGTTTACATTTATCTTCTGGCAGTTAAAGTCGAGTGATGATCCTTGCGGGCGCACCACTCTGTACGTAATTTAAGCATCTAAGTTGTTGCAGTCGCCAAGTAAGGAGCACAGCAAGTCAAGTTTTAGTTTTTGAAAACTCGATTTTTGGCCGCTTTTGCTGCCTTGTAGTTGACCTAGGACCTTAAGATTTGGCACGAACCGAGCTCTGGCAGCCACATTACAAAAGAAAAAGCGAGAAGTGGTAATGTGTAGAAAAAACCGCAGAAAATCTTACGTTTAATACATTTGTTTTCGAATTGACGTAACTGCAAATAGTCACAATGGACGCATTTCTCTCGGAAACGTTTACATTTATCTTCTGGCAGTTAAAGAGACGTGATGATCCTTGCGGGCGCACCACTCTGTACGTAATACAAGCATCTAAGTTGTTGCAGTCGACAAGTAAGGAGCACAGCAAGTCAAGTTTTAGTTTTTGAAAACTCGATTTTTGGCCGCTTTTGCTGCCTTGTAGTTGACCTAGGACCTTAAGATTTGGCACGAACCGAGCTCTGGCAGCCACATTACAAAAGAAAAAGCGAGAAGTGGTAATGTGTAGAAAAAACCGCAGAAAATCTTACGTTTAATACATTTGTTTTCGAAATGACGTAACTGCAAATAGTCACAATGGACGCATTTCTCTCGGAAACGTTTACATTTATCTTCTGGCAGTTAAAGAGACGTGATGATCCTTGCGGGCGCACCACTCTGTACGTAATACAAGCATCTAAGTTGTTGCAGTCGCCAAGTAAGGAGCACAGCAAGTCAAGTTTTAGTTTTTGAAAACTCGATTTTTGGCCGCTTTTGCTGCCTTGTAGTTGACCTAGGACCTTAAGATTTGGCACGAACCGAGCTCTGGCAGCCACATTACAATAGAAAAAGCGAGAAGTGGTAATGTGTAGAAAAAACCGCAGAAAATCTTACGTTTAATACATTTGTTTTCGAAATGACGTAACTGCAAATAGTCACAATGGACGCATTTCTCTCGGAAACGTTTACATTTATCTTCTGGCAGTTAAAGTCGAGTGATGATCCTTGCGGGCGCACCACTCTGTACGTAATTTAAGCATCTAAGTTGTTGCAGTCGCCAAGTAAGGAGCACAGCAAGTCAAGTTTTAGTTTTTGAAAACTCGATTTTTGGCCGCTTTTGCTGCCTTGTAGTTGACCTAGGACCTTAAGATTTGGCACGAACCGAGCTCTGGCAGCCACATTACAAAAGAAAAAGCGAGAAGTGGTAATGTGTAGAAAAAACCGCAGAAAATCTTACGTTTAATACATTTGTTTTCGAAATGACGTAACTGCAAATAGTCACAATGGACGCATTTCTCTCGGAAACGTTTACATTTATCTTCTGGCAGTTAAAGAGACGTGATGATCCTTGCGGGCGCACCACTCTGTACGTAATACAAACATCTAAGTTGTTGCAGTCGACAAGTAAGGAGCACAGCAAGTCAAGTTTTAGTTTTTGAAAACTCGATTTTTGGCCGCTTTTGCTGCCTTGTAGTTGACCTAGGACCTTAAGATTTGGCACGAACCGAGCTCTGGCAGCCACATTACAAAAGAAAAAGCGAGAAGTGGTAATGTGTAGAAAAAACCGCAGAAAATCTTACGTTTAATACATTTGTTTTCGAAATGACGTAACTGCAAATAGTCACAATGGACGCATTTCTCTCGGAAACGTTTACATTTATCTTCTGGCAGTTAAAGAGACGTGATGATCCTTGCGGGCGCACCACTCTGTACGTAATTTAAGCATCTAAGTTGTTGCAGTCGACAAGTAAGGAGCACAGCAAGTCAAGTTTTAGTTTTTGAAAACTCGATTTTTGGCCGCTTTTGCTGCCTTGTAGTTGACCTAGGACCTTAAGATTTGGCACGAACCGAGCTCTGGCAGCCACATTACAAAAGAAAAAGCGAGAAGTGGTAATGTGTAGAAAAAACCGCAGAAAATCTTACGTTTAATACATTTGTTTTCGAAATGACGTAACTGCAAATAGTCACAATGGACGCATTTCTCTCGGAAACGTTTACATTTATCTTCTGGCAGTTAAAGTCGAGTGATGATCCTTGCGGGCGCACCACTCTGTACGTAATACAAGCATCTAAGTTGTTGCAGTCGACAAGTAAGGAGCACAGCAAGTCAAGTTTTAGTTTTTGAAAACTCGATTTTTGGCCGCTTTTGCTGCCTTGTAGTTGACCTAGGACCTTAAGATTTGGCACGAACCGAGCTCTGGCAGCCACATTACAAAAGAAAAAGCGAGAAGTGGTAATGTGTAGAAAAAACCGCAGAAAATCTTACGTTTAATACATTTGTTTTCGAAATGACGTAACTGCAAATAGTCACAATGGACGCATTTCTCTCGGAAACGTTTACATTTATCTTCTGGCAGTTAAAGAGACGTGATGATCCTTGCGGGCGCACCACTCTGTACGTAATACAAGCATCTAAGTTGTTGCAGTCGACAAGTAAGGAGCACAGCAAGTCAAGTTTTAGTTTTTGAAAACTCGATTTTTGGCCGCTTTTGCTGCCTTGTAGTTGACCTAGGACCTTAAGATTTGGCACGAACCGAGCTCTGGCAGCCACATTACAAAAGAAAAAGCGAGAAGTGGTAATGTGTAGAAAAAACCGCAGAAAATCTTACGTTTAATACATTTGTTTTCGAAATGACGTAACTGCAAATAGTCACAATGGACGCATTTCTCTCGGAAACGTTTACATTTATCTTCTGGCAGTTAAAGAGACGTGATGATCCTTGCGGGCGCACCACTCTGTACGTAATTTAAGCATCTAAGTTGTTGCAGTCGACAAGTAAGGAGCACAGCAAGTCAAGTTTTAGTTTTTGAAAACTCGATTTTTGGCCGCTTTTGCTGCCTTGTAGTTGACCTAGGACCTTAAGATTTGGCACGAACCGAGCTCTGGCAGCCACATTACAAAAGAAAAAGCGAGAAGTGGTAATGTGTAGAAAAAACCGCAGAAAATCTTACGTTTAATACATTTGTTTTCGAAATGACGTAACTGCAAATAGTCACAATGGACGCATTTCTCTCGGAAACGTTTACATTTATCTTCTGGCAGTTAAAGAGACGTGATGATCCTTGCGGGCGCACCACTCTGTACGTAATACAAGCATCTAAGTTGTTGCAGTCGACAAGTAAGGAGCACAGCAAGTCAAGTTTTAGTTTTTGAAAACTCGATTTTTGGCCGCTTTTGCTGCCTTGTAGTTGACCTAGGACCTTAAGATTTGGCACGAACCGAGCTCTGGCAGCCACATTACAAAAGAAAAAGCGAGAAGTGGTAATGTGTAGAAAAAACCGCAGAAAATCTTACGTTTAATACATTTGTTTTCGAAATGACGTAACTGCAAATAGTCACAATGGACGCATTTCTCTCGGAAACGTTTACATTTATCTTCTGGCAGTTAAAGAGACGTGATGATCCTTGCGGGCGCACCACTCTGTACGTAATTTAAGCATCTAAGTTGTTGCAGTCGACAAGTAAGGAGCACAGCAAGTCAAGTTTTAGTTTTTGAAAACTCGATTTTTGGCCGCTTTTGCTGCCTTGTAGTTGACCTAGGACCTTAAGATTTGGCACGAACCGAGCTCTGGCAGCCACATTACAAAAGAAAAAGCGAGAAGTGGTAATGTGTAGAAAAAACCGCAGAAAATCTTACGTTTAATACATTTGTTTTCGAAATGACGTAACTGCAAATAGTCACAATGGACGCATTTCTCTCGGAAACGTTTACATTTATCTTCTGGCAGTTAAAGAGACGTGATGATCCTTGCGGGCGCACCACTCTGTACGTAATACAAGCATCTAAGTTGTTGCAGTCGACAAGTAAGGAGCACAGCAAGTCAAGTTTTAGTTTTTGAAAACTCGATTTTTGGCCGCTTTTGCTGCCTTGTAGTTGACCTAGGACCTTAAGATTTGGCACGAACCGAGCTCTGGCAGCCACATTACAAAAGAAAAAGCGAGAAGTGGTAATGTGTAGAAAAAACCGCAGAAAATCTTACGTTTAATACATTTGTTTTCGAAATGACGTAACTGCAAATAGTCACAATGGACGCATTTCTCTCGGAAACGTTTACATTTATCTTCTGGCAGTTAAAGTCGAGTGATGATCCTTGCGGGCGCACCACTCTGTACGTAATTTAAGCATCTAAGTTGTTGCAGTCGACAAGTAAGGAGCACAGCAAGTCAAGTTTTAGTTTTTGAAAACTCGATTTTTGGCCGCTTTTGCTGCCTTGTAGTTGACCTAGGACCTTAAGATTTGGCACGAACCGAGCTCTGGCAGCCACATTACAAAAGAAAAAGCGAGAAGTGGTAATGTGTAGAAAAAACCGCAGAAAATCTTACGTTTAATACATTTGTTTTCGAAATGACGTAACTGCAAATAGTCACAATGGACGCATTTCTCTCGGAAACGTTTACATTTATCTTCTGGCAGTTAAAGAGACGTGATGATCCTTGCGGGCGCACCACTCTGTACGTAATTTAAGCATCTAAGTTGTTGCAGTCGACAAGTAAGGAGCACAGCAAGTCAAGTTTTAGTTTTTGAAAACTCGATTTTTGGCCGCTTTTGCTGCCTTGTAGTTGACCTAGGACCTTAAGATTTGGCACGAACCGAGCTCTGGCAGCCACATTACAAAAGAAAAAGCGAGAAGTGGTAATGTGTAGAAAAAACCGCAGAAAATCTTACGTTTAATACATTTGTTTTCGAAATGACGTAACTGCAAATAGTCACAATGGACGCATTTCTCTCGGAAACGTTTACATTTATCTTCTGGCAGTTAAAGAGACGTGATGATCCTTGCGGGCGCACCACTGTGTACGTAATACAAGCATCTAAGTTGTTGCAGTCGACAAGTAAGGAGCACAGCAAGTCAAGTTTTAGTTTTTGAAAAGTCGATTTTTGGCCGCTTTTGCTGCCTTGTAGTTGACCTAGGACCTTAAGATTTGGCACGAACCGAGCTCTGGCAGCCACATTACAAAAGAAAAAGCGAGAAGTGGTAATGTGTAGAAAAAACCGCAGAAAATCTTACGTTTAATACATTTGTTTTCGAAATGACGTAACTGCAAATAGTCACAATGGACGCATTTCTCTCGGAAACGTTTACATTTATCTTCTGGCAGTTAAAGTCGAGTGATGATCCTTGCGGGCGCACCACTCTGTACGTAATTTAAGCATCTAAGTTGTTGCAGTCGACAAGTAAGGAGCACAGCAAGTCAAGTTTTAGTTTTTGAAAACTCGATTTTTGGCCGCTTTTGCTGCCTTGTAGTTGACCTAGGACCTTAAGATTTGGCACGAACCGAGCTCTGGCAGCCACATTACAAAAGAAAAAGCGAGAAGTGGTAATGTGTAGAAAAAACCGCAGAAAATCTTACGTTTAATACATTTGTTTTCGAAATGACGTAACTGCAAATAGTCACAATGGACGCATTTCTCTCGGAAACGTTTACATTTATCTTCTGGCAGTTAAAGTCGAGTGATGATCCTTGCGGGCGCACCACTCTGTACGTAATATAAGCATCTAAGTTGTTGCAGTCGACAAGTAAGGAGCACAGCAAGTCAAGTTTTAGTTTTTGAAAACTCGATTTTTGGCCGCTTTTGCTGCCTTGTAGTTGACCTAGGACCTTAAGATTTGGCACGAACCGAGCTCTGGCAGCCACATTACAAAAGAAAAAGCGAGAAGTGGTAATGTGTAGAAAAAACCGCAGAAAATCTTACGTTTAATACATTTGTTTTCGAAATGACGTAACTGCAAATAGTCACAATGGACGCATTTCTCTCGGAAACGTTTACATTTATCTTCTGGCAGTTAAAGAGACGTGATGATCCTTGCGGGCGCACCACTCTGTACGTAATACAAGCATCTAAGTTGTTGCAGTCGACAAGTAAGGAGCACAGCAAGTCAAGTTTTAGTTTTTGAAAACTCGATTTTTGGCCGCTTTTGCTGCCTTGTAGTTGACCTAGGACCTTAAGATTTGGCACGAACCGAGCTCTGGCAGCCACATTACAAAAGAAAAAGCGAGAAGTGGTAATGTGTAGAAAAAACCGCAGAAAATCTTACGTTTAATACATTTGTTTTCGAAATGACGTAACTGCAAATAGTCACAATGGACGCATTTCTCTCGGAAACGTTTACATTTATCTTCTGGCAGTTAAAGAGACGTGATGATCCTTGCGGGCGCACCACTCTGTACGTAATACAAGCATCTAAGTTGTTGCAGTCGACAAGTAAGGAGCACAGCAAGTCAAGTTTTAGTTTTTGAAAACTCGATTTTTGGCCGCTTTTGCTGCCTTGTAGTTGACCTAGGACCTTAAGATTTGGCACGAACCGAGCTCTGGCAGCCACATTACAAAAGAAAAAGCGAGAAGTGGTAATGTGTAGAAAAAACCGCAGAAAATCTTACGTTTAATACATTTGTTTTCGAAATGACGTAACTGCAAATAGTCACAATGGACGCATTTCTCTCGGAAACGTTTACATTTATCTTCTGGCAGTTAAAGTCGAGTGATGATCCTTGCGGGCGCACCACTCTGTACGTAATTTAAGCATCTAAGTTGTTGCAGTCGCCAAGTAAGGAGCACAGCAAGTCAAGTTTTAGTTTTTGAAAACTCGATTTTTGGCCGCTTTTGCTGCCTTGTAGTTGACCTAGGACCTTAAGATTTGGCACGAACCGAGCTCTGGCAGCCACATTACAAAAGAAAAAGCGAGAAGTGGTAATGTGTAGAAAAAACCGCAGAAAATCTTACGTTTAATACATTTGTTTTCGAAATGACGTAACTGCAAATAGTCACAATGGACGCATTTCTCTCGGAAACGTTTACATTTATCTTCTGGCAGTTAAAGTCGAGTGATGATCCTTGCGGGCGCACCACTCTGTACGTAATTTAAGCATCTAAGTCGTTGCAGTCGCCAAGTAAGGAGCACAGCAAGTCAAGTTTTAGTTTTTGAAAACTCGATTTTTGGCCGCTTTTGCTGCCTTGTAGTTGACCTAGGACCTTAAGATTTGGCACGAACCGAGCTCTGGCAGCCACATTACAAAAGAAAAAGCGAGAAGTGGTAATGTGTAGAAAAAACCGCAGAAAATCTTACGTTTAATACATTTGTTTTCGAAATGACGTAACTGCAAATAGTCACAATGGACGCATTTCTCTCGGAAACGTTTACATTTATCTTCTGGCAGTTAAAGTCGAGTGATGATCCTTGCGGGCGCACCACTCTGTACGTAATTTAAGCATCTAAGTTGTTGCAGTCGCCAAGTAAGGAGCACAGCAAGTCAAGTTTTAGTTTTTGAAAACTCGATTTTTGGCCGCTTTTGCTGCCTTGTAGTTGACCTAGGACCTTAAGATTTGGCACGAACCGAGCTCTGGCAGCCACATTACAAAAGAAAAAGCGAGAAGTGGTAATGTGTAGAAAAAACCGCAGAAAATCTTACGTTTAATACATTTGTTTTCGAAATGACGTAACTGCAAATAGTCACAATGGACGCATTTCTCTCGGAAACGTTTACATTTATCTTCTGGCAGTTAAAGTCGAGTGATGATCCTTGCGGGCGCACCACTCTGTACGTAATTTAAGCATCTAAGTTGTTGCAGTCGCCAAGTAAGGAGCACAGCAAGTCAAGTTTTAGTTTTTGAAAACTCGATTTTTGGCCGCTTTTGCTGCCTTGTAGTTGACCTAGGACCTTAAGATTTGGCACGAACCGAGCTCTGGCAGCCACATTACAAAAGAAAAAGCGAGAAGTGGTAATGTGTAGAAAAAACCGCAGAAAATCTTACGTTTAATACATTTGTTTTCGAAATGACGTAACTGCAAATAGTCACAATGGACGCATTTCTCTCGGAAACGTTTACATTTATCTTCTGGCAGTTAAAGTCGAGTGATGATCCTTGCGGGCGCACCACTCTGTACGTAATTTAAGCATCTAAGTTGTTGCAGTCGCCAAGTAAGGAGCACAGCAAGTCAAGTTTTAGTTTTTGAAAACTCGATTTTTGGCCGCTTTTGCTGCCTTGTAGTTGACCTAGGACCTTAAGATTTGGCACGAACCGAGCTCTGGCAGCCACATTACAAAAGAAAAAGCGAGAAGTGGTAATGTGTAGAAAAAACCGCAGAAAATCTTACGTTTAATACATTTGTTTTCGAAATGACGTAACTGCAAATAGTCACAATGGACGCATTTCTCTCGGAAACGTTTACATTTATCTTCTGGCAGTTAAAGAGACGTGATGAGCCTTGCGGGCGCACCACTCTGTACGTAATTTAAGCATCTAAGTTGTTGCAGTCGCGAAGTAAGGAGCACAGCAAGTCAAGTTTTAGTTTTTGAAAACTCGATTTTTGGCCGCTTTTGCTGCCTTGTAGTTGACCTAGGACCTTAAGATTTGGCACGAACCGAGCTCTGGCAGCCACATTACAAAAGAAAAAGCGAGAAGTGGTAATGTGTAGAAAAAACCGCAGAAAATCTTACGTTTAATACATTTGTTTTCGAAATGACGTAACTGCAAATAGTCACAATGGACGCATTTCTCTCGGAAACGTTTACATTTATCTTCTGGCAGTTAAAGTCGAGTGATGATCCTTGCGGGCGCACCACTCTGTACGTAATTTAAGCATCTAAGTTGTTGCAGTCGCCAAGTAAGGAGCACAGCAAGTCAAGTTTTAGTTTTTGAAAACTCGATTTTTGGCCGCTTTTGCTGCCTTGTAGTTGACCTAGGACCTTAAGATTTGGCACGAACCGAGCTCTGGCAGCCACATTACAAAAGAAAAAGCGAGAAGTGGTAATGTGTAGAAAAAACCGCAGAAAATCTTACGTTTAATACATTTGTTTTCGAAATGACGTAACTGCAAATAGTCACAATGGACGCATTTCTCTCGGAAACGTTTACATTTATCTTCTGGCAGTTAAAGTCGAGTGATGATCCTTGCGGCCGCACCACTCTGTACGTAATTTAAGCATCTAAGTTGTTGCAGTCGCCAAGTAAGGAGCACAGCAAGTCAAGTTTTAGTTTTTGAAAACTCGATTTTTGGCCGCTTTTGCTGCCTTGTAGTTGACCTAGGACCTTAAGATTTGGCACGAACCGAGCTCTGGCAGCCACATTACAAAAGAAAAAGCGAGAAGTGGTAATGTGTAGAAAAAACCGCAGAAAATCTTACGTTTAATACATTTGTTTTCGAAATGACGTAACTGCAAATAGTCACAATGGACGCATTTCTCTCGGAAACGTTTACATTTATCTTCTGGCAGTTAAAGAGACGTGATGAGCCTTGCGGGCGCACCACTCTGTACGTAATTTAAGCATCTAAGTTGTTGCAGTCGCCAAGTAAGGAGCACAGCAAGTCAAGTTTTAGTTTTTGAAAACTCGATTTTTGGCCGCTTTTGCTGCCTTGTAGTTGACCTAGGACCTTAAGATTTGGCACGAACCGAGCTCTGGCAGCCACATTACAAAAGAAAAAGCGAGAAGTGGTAATGTGTAGAAAAAACCGCAGAAAATCTTACGTTTAATACATTTGTTTTCGAAATGACGTAACTGCAAATAGTCACAATGGACGCATTTCTCTCGGAAACGTTTACATTTATCTTCTGGCAGTTAAAGTCGAGTGATGATCCTTGCGGGCGCACCACTCTGTACGTAATTTAAGCATCTAAGTCGTTGCAGTCGCCAAGTAAGGAGCACAGCAAGTCAAGTTTTAGTTTTTGAAAACTCGATTTTTGGCCGCTTTTGCTGCCTTGTAGTTGACCTAGGACCTTAAGATTTGGCACGAACCGAGCTCTGGCAGCCACATTACAAAAGAAAAAGCGAGAAGTGGTAATGTGTAGAAAAAACCGCAGAAAATCTTACGTTTAATACATTTGTTTTCGAAATGACGTAACTGCAAATAGTCACAATGGACGCATTTCTCTCGGAAACGTTTACATTTATCTTCTGGCAGTTAAAGTCGAGTGATGATCCTTGCGGGTGCACCACTCTGTACGTAATTTAAGCATCTAAGTCGTTGCAGTCGCCAAGTAAGGAGCACAGCAAGTCAAGTTTTAGTTTTTGAAAACTCGATTTTTGGCCGCTTTTGCTGCCTTGTAGTTGACCTAGGACCTTAAGATTTGGCACGAACCGAGCTCTGGCAGCCACATTACAAAAGAAAAAGCGAGAAGTGGTAATGTGTAGAAAAAACCGCAGAAAATCTTACGTTTAATACATTTGTTTTCGAAATGACGTAACTGCAAATAGTCACAATGGACGCATTTCTCTCGGAAACGTTTACATTTATCTTCTGGCAGTTAAAGTCGAGTGATGATCCTTGCGGGCGCACCACTCTGTACGTAATATAAGCATCTAAGTTGTTGCAGTCGACAAGTAAGGAGCACAGCAAGTCAAGTTTTAGTTTTTGAAAACTCGATTTTTGGCCGCTTTTGCTGCCTTGTAGTTGACCTAGGACCTTAAGATTTGGCACGAACCGAGCTCTGGCAGCCACATTACAAAAGAAAAAGCGAGAAGTGGTAATGTGTAGAAAAAACCGCAGAAAATCTTACGTTTAATACATTTGTTTTCGAAATGACGTAACTGCAAATAGTCACAATGGACGCATTTCTCTCGGAAACGTTTACATTTATCTTCTGGCAGTTAAAGTCGAGTGATGATCCTTGCGGGCGCACCACTCTGTACGTAATTTAAGCATCTAAGTTGTTGCAGTCGACAAGTAAGGAGCACAGCAAGTCAAGTTTTAGTTTTTGAAAACTCGATTTTTGGCCGCTTTTGCTGCCTTGTAGTTGACCTAGGACCTTAAGATTTGGCACGAACCGAGCTCTGGCAGCCACATTACAAAAGAAAAAGCGAGAAGTGGTAATGTGTAGAAAAAACCGCAGAAAATCTTACGTTTAATACATTTGTTTTCGAAATGACGTAACTGCAAATAGTCACAATGGACGCATTTCTCTCGGAAACGTTTACATTTATCTTCTGGCAGTTAAAGTCGAGTGATGATCCTTGCGGGCGCACCACTCTGTACGTAATATAAGCATCTAAGTTGTTGCAGTCGACAAGTAAGGAGCACAGCAAGTCAAGTTTTAGTTTTTGAAAACTCGATTTTTGGCCGCTTTTGCTGCCTTGTAGTTGACCTAGGACCTTAAGATTTGGCACGAACCGAGCTCTGGCAGCCACATTACAAAAGAAAAAGCGAGAAGTGGTAATGTGTAGAAAAAACCGCAGAAAATCTTACGTTTAATACATTTGTTTTCGAAATGACGTAACTGCAAATAGTCACAATGGACGCATTTCTCTCGGAAACGTTTACATTTATCTTCTGGCAGTTAAAGTCGAGTGATGATCCTTGCGGGCGCACCACTCTGTACGTAATTTAAGCATCTAAGTTGTTGCAGTCGACAAGTAAGGAGCACAGCAAGTCAAGTTTTAGTTTTTGAAAACTCGATTTTTGGCCGCTTTTGCTGCCTTGTAGTTGACCTAGGACCTTAAGATTTGGCACGAACCGAGCTCTGGCAGCCACATTACAAAAGAAAAAGCGAGAAGTGGTAATGTGTAGAAAAAACCGCAGAAAATCTTACGTTTAATACATTTGTTTTCGAAATGACGTAACTGCAAATAGTCACAATGGACGCATTTCTCTCGGAAACGTTTACATTTATCTTCTGGCAGTTAAAGTCGAGTGATGATCCTTGCGGGCGCACCACTCTGTACGTAATATAAGCATCTAAGTTGTTGCAGTCGACAAGTAAGGAGCACAGCAAGTCAAGTTTTAGTTTTTGAAAACTCGATTTTTGGCCGCTTTTGCTGCCTTGTAGTTGACCTAGGGCCTTAAGATTTGGCACGAACCGAGCTCTGGCAGCCACATTACAAAAGAAAAAGCGATAAGTGGTAATGTGTAGAAAAAACCGCAGAAAATCTTACGTTTAATACATTTGTTTTCGAAATGACGTAACTGCAAATAGTCACAATGGACGCATTTCTCTCGGAAACGTTTACATTTATCTTCTGGCAGTTAAAGAGACGTGATGAGCCTTGCGGGCGCACCACTCTGTACGTAATTTAAGCATCTAAGTTGTTGCAGTCGACAAGTAAGGAGCACAGCAAGTCAAGTTTTAGTTTTTGAAAACTCGATTTTTGGCCGCTTTTGCTGCCTTGTAGTTGACCTAGGACCTTAAGATTTGGCACGAACCGAGCTCTGGCAGCCACATTACAAAAGAAAAAGCGAGAAGTGGTAATGTGTAGAAAAAACCGCAGAAAATCTTACGTTTAATACATTTGTTTTCGAAATGACGTAACTGCAAATAGTCACAATGGACGCATTTCTCTCGGAAACGTTTACATTTATCTTCTGGCAGTTAAAGAGACGTGATGAGCCTTGCGGGCGCACCACTCTGTACGTAATTTAAGCATCTAAGTTGTTGCAGTCGACAAGTAAGGAGCACAGCAAGTCAAGTTTTAGTTTTTGAAAACTCGATTTTTGGCCGCTTTTGCTGCCTTGTAGTTGACCTAGGACCTTAAGATTTGGCACGAACCGAGCTCTGGCAGCCACATTACAAAAGAAAAAGCGAGAAGTGGTAATGTGTAGAAAAAACCGCAGAAAATCTTACGTTTAATACATTTGTTTTCGAATTGACGTAACTGCAAATAGTCACAATGGACGCATTTCTCTCGGAAACGTTTACATTTATCTTCTGGCAGTTAAAGAGACGTGATGAGCCTTGCGGGCGCACCACTCTGTACGTAATTTAAGCATCTAAGTTGTTGCAGTCGACAAGTAAGGAGCACAGCAAGTCAAGTTTTAGTTTTTGAAAACTCGATTTTTGGCCGCTTTTGCTGCCTTGTAGTTGACCTAGGACCTTAAGATTTGGCACGAACCGAGCTCTGGCAGCCACATTACAAAAGAAAAAGCGAGAAGTGGTAATGTGTAGAAAAAACCGCAGAAAATCTTACGTTTAATACATTTGTTTTCGAAATGACGTAACTGCAAATAGTCACAATGGACGCATTTCTCTCGGAAACGTTTACATTTATCTTCTGGCAGTTAAAGAGACGTGATGAGCCTTGCGGGCGCACCACTCTGTACGTAATTTAAGCATCTAAGTTGTTGCAGTCGACAAGTAAGGAGCACAGCAAGTCAAGTTTTAGTTTTTGAAAACTCGATTTTTGGCCGCTTTTGCTGCCTTGTAGTTGACCTAGGACCTTAAGATTTGGCACGAACCGAGCTCTGGCAGCCACATTACAAAAGAAAAAGCGATAAGTGGTAATGTGTAGAAAAAACCGCAGAAAATCTTACGTTTAATACATTTGTTTTCGAAATGACGTAACTGCAAATAGTCACAATGGACGCATTTCTCTCGGAAACGTTTACATTTATCTTCTGGCAGTTAAAGTCGAGTGATGAGCCTTGCGGGCGCACCACTCTGTACGTAATTTAAGCATCTAAGTTGTTGCAGTCGACAAGTAAGGAGCACAGCAAGTCAAGTTTTAGTTTTTGAAAACTCGATTTTTGGCCGCTTTTGCTGCCTTGTAGTTGACCTAGGACCTTAAGATTTGGCACGAACCGAGCTCTGGCAGCCACATTACAAAAGAAAAAGCGAGAAGTGGTAATGTGTAGAAAAAACCGCAGAAAATCTTACGTTTAATACATTTGTTTTCGAAATGACGTAACTCCAAATAGTCACAATGGACGCATTTCTCTCGGAAACGTTTACATTTATCTTCTGGCAGTTAAAGAGACGTGATGAGCCTTGCGGGCGCACCACTCTGTACGTAATATAAGCATCTAAGTTGTTGCAGTCGACAAGTAAGGAGCACAGCAAGTCAAGTTTTAGTTTTTGAAAACTCGATTTTTGGCCGCTTTTGCTGCCTTGTAGTTGACCTAGGACCTTAAGATTTGGCACGAACCGAGCTCTGGCAGCCACATTACAAAAGAAAAAGCGAGAAGTGGTAATGTGTAGAAAAAACCGCAGAAAATCTTACGTTTAATACATTTGTTTTCGAAATGACGTAACTGCAAATAGTCACAATGGACGCATTTCTCTCGGAAACGTTTACATTTATCTTCTGGCAGTTAAAGTCGAGTGATGATCCTTGCGGGCGCACCACTCTGTACGTAATATAAGCATCTAAGTTGTTGCAGTCGACAAGTAAGGAGCACAGCAAGTCAAGTTTTAGTTTTTGAAAACTCGATTTTTGGCCGCTTTTGCTGCCTTGTAGTTGACCTAGGACCTTAAGATTTGGCACGAACCGAGCTCTGGCAGCCACATTACAAAAGAAAAAGCGAGAAGTGGTAATGTGTAGAAAAAACCGCAGAAAATCTTACGTTTAATACATTTGTTTTCGAAATGACGTAACTGCAAATAGTCACAATGGACGCATTTCTCTCGGAAACGTTTACATTTATCTTCTGGCAGTTAAAGAGACGTGATGAGCCTTGCGGGCGCACCACTCTGTACGTAATTTAAGCATCTAAGTTGTTGCAGTCGACAAGTAAGGAGCACAGCAAGTCAAGTTTTAGTTTTTGAAAACTCGATTTTTGGCCGCTTTTGCTGCCTTGTAGTTGACCTAGGACCTTAAGATTTGGCACGAACCGAGCTCTGGCAGCCACATTACACAAGAAAAAGCGAGAAGTGGTAATGTGTAGAAAAAACCGCAGAAAATCTTACGTTTAATACATTTGTTTTCGAAATGACGTAACTGCAAATAGTCACAATGGACGCATTTCTCTCGGAAACGTTTACATTTATCTTCTGGCAGTTAAAGTCGAGTGATGATCCTTGCGGGCGCACCACTCTGTACGTAATATAAGCATCTAAGTTGTTGCAGTCGACAAGTAAGGAGCACAGCAAGTCAAGTTTTAGTTTTTGAAAACTCGATTTTTGGCCGCTTTTGCTGCCTTGTAGTTGACCTAGGACCTTAAGATTTGGCACGAACCGAGCTCTGGCAGCCACATTACAAAAGAAAAAGCGAGAAGTGGTAATGTGTAGAAAAAACCGCAGAAAATCTTACGTTTAATACATTTGTTTTCGAAATGACGTAACTGCAAATAGTCACAATGGACGCATTTCTCTCGGAAACGTTTACATTTATCTTCTGGCAGTTAAAGTCGAGTGATGATCCTTGCGGGCGCACCACTCTGTACGTAATTTAAGCATCTAAGTTGTTGCAGTCGACAAGTAAGGAGCACAGCAAGTCAAGTTTTAGTTTTTGAAAACTCGATTTTTGGCCGCTTTTGCTGCCTTGTAGTTGACCTAGGACCTTAAGATTTGGCACGAACCGAGCTCTGGCAGCCACATTACAAAAGAAAAAGCGAGAAGTGGTAATGTGTAGAAAAAACCGCAGAAAATCTTACGTTTAATACATTTGTTTTCGAAATGACGTAACTGCAAATAGTCACAATGGACGCATTTCTCTCGGAAACGTTTACATTTATCTTCTGGCAGTTAAAGTCGAGTGATGATCCTTGCGGGCGCACCACTCTGTACGTAATATAAGCATCTAAGTTGTTGCAGTCGACAAGTAAGGAGCACAGCAAGTCAAGTTTTAGTTTTTGAAAACTCGATTTTTGGCCGCTTTTGCTGCCTTGTAGTTGACCTAGGGCCTTAAGATTTGGCACGAACCGAGCTCTGGCAGCCACATTACAAAAGAAAAAGCGATAAGTGGTAATGTGTAGAAAAAACCGCAGAAAATCTTACGTTTAATACATTTGTTTTCGAAATGACGTAACTGCAAATAGTCACAATGGACGCATTTCTCTCGGAAACGTTTACATTTATCTTCTGGCAGTTAAAGAGACGTGATGAGCCTTGCGGGCGCACCACTCTGTACGTAATTTAAGCATCTAAGTTGTTGCAGTCGACAAGTAAGGAGCACAGCAAGTCAAGTTTTAGTTTTTGAAAACTCGATTTTTGGCCGCTTTTGCTGCCTTGTAGTTGACCTAGGACCTTAAGATTTGGCACGAACCGAGCTCTGGCAGCCACATTACAAAAGAAAAAGCGAGAAGTGGTAATGTGTAGAAAAAACCGCAGAAAATCTTACGTTTAATACATTTGTTTTCGAAATGACGTAACTGCAAATAGTCACAATGGACGCATTTCTCTCGGAAACGTTTACATTTATCTTCTGGCAGTTAAAGAGACGTGATGAGCCTTGCGGGCGCACCACTCTGTACGTAATTTAAGCATCTAAGTTGTTGCAGTCGACAAGTAAGGAGCACAGCAAGTCAAGTTTTAGTTTTTGAAAACTCGATTTTTGGCCGCTTTTGCTGCCTTGTAGTTGACCTAGGACCTTAAGATTTGGCACGAACCGAGCTCTGGCAGCCACATTACAAAAGAAAAAGCGAGAAGTGGTAATGTGTAGAAAAAACCGCAGAAAATCTTACGTTTAATACATTTGTTTTCGAATTGACGTAACTGCAAATAGTCACAATGGACGCATTTCTCTCGGAAACGTTTACATTTATCTTCTGGCAGTTAAAGAGACGTGATGAGCCTTGCGGGCGCACCACTCTGTACGTAATTTAAGCATCTAAGTTGTTGCAGTCGACAAGTAAGGAGCACAGCAAGTCAAGTTTTAGTTTTTGAAAACTCGATTTTTGGCCGCTTTTGCTGCCTTGTAGTTGACCTAGGACCTTAAGATTTGGCACGAACCGAGCTCTGGCAGCCACATTACAAAAGAAAAAGCGAGAAGTGGTAATGTGTAGAAAAAACCGCAGAAAATCTTACGTTTAATACATTTGTTTTCGAAATGACGTAACTGCAAATAGTCACAATGGACGCATTTCTCTCGGAAACGTTTACATTTATCTTCTGGCAGTTAAAGAGACGTGATGAGCCTTGCGGGCGCACCACTCTGTACGTAATTTAAGCATCTAAGTTGTTGCAGTCGACAAGTAAGGAGCACAGCAAGTCAAGTTTTAGTTTTTGAAAACTCGATTTTTGGCCGCTTTTGCTGCCTTGTAGTTGACCTAGGACCTTAAGATTTGGCACGAACCGAGCTCTGGCAGCCACATTACAAAAGAAAAAGCGATAAGTGGTAATGTGTAGAAAAAACCGCAGAAAATCTTACGTTTAATACATTTGTTTTCGAAATGACGTAACTGCAAATAGTCACAATGGACGCATTTCTCTCGGAAACGTTTACATTTATCTTCTGGCAGTTAAAGTCGAGTGATGAGCCTTGCGGGCGCACCACTCTGTACGTAATTTAAGCATCTAAGTTGTTGCAGTCGACAAGTAAGGAGCACAGCAAGTCAAGTTTTAGTTTTTGAAAACTCGATTTTTGGCCGCTTTTGCTGCCTTGTAGTTGACCTAGGACCTTAAGATTTGGCACGAACCGAGCTCTGGCAGCCACATTACAAAAGAAAAAGCGAGAAGTGGTAATGTGTAGAAAAAACCGCAGAAAATCTTACGTTTAATACATTTGTTTTCGAAATGACGTAACTCCAAATAGTCACAATGGACGCATTTCTCTCGGAAACGTTTACATTTATCTTCTGGCAGTTAAAGAGACGTGATGAGCCTTGCGGGCGCACCACTCTGTACGTAATATAAGCATCTAAGTTGTTGCAGTCGACAAGTAAGGAGCACAGCAAGTCAAGTTTTAGTTTTTGAAAACTCGATTTTTGGCCGCTTTTGCTGCCTTGTAGTTGACCTAGGACCTTAAGATTTGGCACGAACCGAGCTCTGGCAGCCACATTACAAAAGAAAAAGCGAGAAGTGGTAATGTGTAGAAAAAACCGCAGAAAATCTTACGTTTAATACATTTGTTTTCGAAATGACGTAACTGCAAATAGTCACAATGGACGCATTTCTCTCGGAAACGTTTACATTTATCTTCTGGCAGTTAAAGTCGAGTGATGATCCTTGCGGGCGCACCACTCTGTACGTAATATAAGCATCTAAGTTGTTGCAGTCGACAAGTAAGGAGCACAGCAAGTCAAGTTTTAGTTTTTGAAAACTCGATTTTTGGCCGCTTTTGCTGCCTTGTAGTTGACCTAGGACCTTAAGATTTGGCACGAACCGAGCTCTGGCAGCCACATTACAAAAGAAAAAGCGAGAAGTGGTAATGTGTAGAAAAAACCGCAGAAAATCTTACGTTTAATACATTTGTTTTCGAAATGACGTAACTGCAAATAGTCACAATGGACGCATTTCTCTCGGAAACGTTTACATTTATCTTCTGGCAGTTAAAGAGACGTGATGAGCCTTGCGGGCGCACCACTCTGTACGTAATTTAAGCATCTAAGTTGTTGCAGTCGACAAGTAAGGAGCACAGCAAGTCAAGTTTTAGTTTTTGAAAACTCGATTTTTGGCCGCTTTTGCTGCCTTGTAGTTGACCTAGGACCTTAAGATTTGGCACGAACCGAGCTCTGGCAGCCACATTACACAAGAAAAAGCGAGAAGTGGTAATGTGTAGAAAAAACCGCAGAAAATCTTACGTTTAATACATTTGTTTTCGAAATGACGTAACTGCAAATAGTCACAATGGACGCATTTCTCTCGGAAACGTTTACATTTATCTTCTGGCAGTTAAAGAGACGTGATGAGCCTTGCGGGCGCACCACTCTGTACGTAATTTAAGCATCTAAGTTGTTGCAGTCGACAAGTAAGGAGCACAGCAAGTCAAGTTTTAGTTTTTGAAAACTCGATTTTTGGCCGCTTTTGCTGCCTTGTAGTTGACCTAGGACCTTAAGATTTGGCACGAACCGAGCTCTGGCAGCCACATTACAAAAGAAAAAGCGAGAAGTGGTAATGTGTAGAAAAAACCGCAGAAAATCTTACGTTTAATACATTTGTTTTCGAAATGACGTAACTGCAAATAGTCACAATGGACGCATTTCTCTCGGAAACGTTTACATTTATCTTCTGGCAGTTAAAGTCGAGTGATGATCCTTGCGGGCGCACCACTCTGTACGTAATATAAGCATCTAAGTTGTTGCAGTCGACAAGTAAGGAGCACAGCAAGTCAAGTTTTAGTTTTTGAAAACTCGATTTTTGGCCGCTTTTGCTGCCTTGTAGTTGACCTAGGACCTTAAGATTTGGCACGAACCGAGCTCTGGCAGCCACATTACAAAAGAAAAAGCGAGAAGTGGTAATGTGTAGAAAAAACCGCAGAAAATCTTACGTTTAATACATTTGTTTTCGAAATGACGTAACTGCAAATAGTCACAATGGACGCATTTCTCTCGGAAACGTTTACATTTATCTTCTGGCAGTTAAAGTCGAGTGATGATCCTTGCGGGCGCACCACTCTGTACGTAATATAAGCATCTAAGTTGTTGCAGTCGACATGTAAGGAGCACAGCAAGTCAAGTTTTAGTTTTTGAAAACTCGATTTTTGGCCGCTTTTGCTGCCTTGTAGTTGACCTAGGACCTTAAGATTTGGCACGAACCGAGCTCTGGCAGCCACATTACACAAGAAAAAGCGAGAAGTGGTAATGTGTAGAAAAAACCGCAGAAAATCTTACGTTTAATACATTTGTTTTCGAAATGACGTAACTGCAAATAGTCACAATGGACGCATTTCTCTCGGAAACGTTTACATTTATCTTCTGGCAGTTAAAGTCGAGTGATGATCCTTGCGGGCGCACCACTCTGTACGTAATATAAGCATCTAAGTTGTTGCAGTCGACAAGTAAGGAGCACAGCAAGTCAAGTTTTAGTTTTTGAAAACTCGATTTTTGGCCGCTTTTGCTGCCTTGTAGTTGACCTAGGACCTTAAGATTTGGCACGAACCGAGCTCTGGCAGCCACATTACACAAGAAAAAGCGAGAAGTGGTAATGTGTAGAAAAAACCGCAGAAAATCTTACGTTTAATACATTTGTTTTCGAAATGACGTAACTGCAAATAGTCACAATGGACGCATTTCTCTCGGAAACGTTTACATTTATCTTCTGGCAGTTAAAGAGACGTGATGAGCCTTGCGGGCGCACCACTCTGTACGTAATTTAAGCATCTAAGTTGTTGCAGTCGACAAGTAAGGAGCACAGCAAGTCAAGTTTTAGTTTTTGAAAACTCGATTTTTGGCCGCTTTTGCTGCCTTGTAGTTGACCTAGGACCTTAAGATTTGGCACGAACCGAGCTCTGGCAGCCACATTACACAAGAAAAAGCGAGAAGTGGTAATGTGTAGAAAAAACCGCAGAAAATCTTACGTTTAATACATTTGTTTTCGAAATGACGTAACTGCAAATAGTCACAATGGACGCATTTCTCTCGGAAACGTTTACATTTATCTTCTGGCAGTTAAAGTCGAGTGATGATCCTTGCGGGCGCACCACTCTGTACGTAATTTAAGCATCTAAGTTGTTGCAGTCGACAAGTAAGGAGCACAGCAAGTCAAGTTTTAGTTTTTGAAAACTCGATTTTTGGCCGCTTTTGCTGCCTTGTAGTTGACCTAGGACCTTAAGATTTGGCACGAACCGAGCTCTGGCAGCCACATTACACAAGAAAAAGCGAGAAGTGGTAATGTGTAGAAAAAACCGCAGAAAATCTTACGTTTAATACATTTGTTTTCGAAATGACGTAACTGCAAATAGTCACAATGGACGCATTTCTCTCGGAAACGTTTACATTTATCTTCTGGCAGTTAAAGAGACGTGATGAGCCTTGCGGGCGCACCACTCTGTACGTAATTTAAGCATCTAAGTTGTTGCAGTCGACAAGTAAGGAGCACAGCAAGTCAAGTATTAGTTTTTGAAAACTCGATTTTTGGCCGCTTTTGCTGCCTTGTAGTTGACCTAGGACCTTAAGATTTGGCACGAACCGAGCTCTGGCAGCCACATTACACAAGAAAAAGCGAGAAGTGGTAATGTGTAGAAAAAACCGCAGAAAATCTTACGTTTAATACATTTGTTTTCGAAATGACGTAACTGCAAATAGTCACAATGGACGCATTTCTCTCGGAAACGTTTACATTTATCTTCTGGCAGTTAAAGAGACGTGATGAGCCTTGCGGGCGCACCACTCTGTACGTAATTTAAGCATCTAAGTTGTTGCAGTCGACAAGTAAGGAGCACAGCAAGTCAAGTTTTAGTTTTTGAAAACTCGATTTTTGGCCGCTTTTGCTGCCTTGTAGTTGACCTAGGACCTTAAGATTTGGCACGAACCGAGCTCTGGCAGCCACATTACACAAGAAAAAGCGAGAAGTGGTAATGTGTAGAAAAAACCGCAGAAAATCTTACGTTTAATACATTTGTTTTCGAAATGACGTAACTGCAAATAGTCACAATGGACGCATTTCTCTCGGAAACGTTTACATTTATCTTCTGGCAGTTAAAGTCGAGTGATGATCCTTGCGGGCGCACCACTCTGTACGTAATTTAAGCATCTAAGTTGTTGCAGTCGACAAGTAAGGAGCACAGCAAGTCAAGTTTTAGTTTTTGAAAACTCGATTTTTGGCCGCTTTTGCTGCCTTGTAGTTGACCTAGGACCTTAAGATTTGGCACGAACCGAGCTCTGGCAGCCACATTACACAAGAAAAAGCGAGAAGTGGTAATGTGTAGAAAAAACCGCAGAAAATCTTACGTTTAATACATTTGTTTTCGAAATGACGTAACTGCAAATAGTCACAATGGACGCATTTCTCTCGGAAACGTTTACATTTATCTTCTGGCAGTTAAAGAGACGTGATGAGCCTTGCGGGCGCACCACTCTGTACGTAATTTAAGCATCTAAGTTGTTGCAGTCGACAAGTAAGGAGCACAGCAAGTCAAGTTTTAGTTTTTGAAAACTCGATTTTTGGCCGCTTTTGCTGCCTTGTAGTTGACCTAGGACCTTAAGATTTGGCACGAACCGAGCTCTGGCAGCCACATTACACAAGAAAAAGCGAGAAGTGGTAATGTGTAGAAAAAACCGCAGAAAATCTTACGTTTAATACATTTGTTTTCGAAATGACGTAACTGCAAATAGTCACAATGGACGCATTTCTCTCGGAAACGTTTACATTTATCTTCTGGCAGTTAAAGAGACGTGATGAGCCTTGCGGGCGCACCACTCTGTACGTAATTTAAGCATCTAAGTTGTTGCAGTCGACAAGTAAGGAGCACAGCAAGTCAAGTTTTAGTTTTTGAAAACTCGATTTTTGGCCGCTTTTGCTGCCTTGTAGTTGACCTAGGACCTTAAGATTTGGCACGAACCGAGCTCTGGCAGCCACATTACACAAGAAAAAGCGAGAAGTGGTAATGTGTAGAAAAAACCGCAGAAAATCTTACGTTTAATACATTTGTTTTCGAAATGACGTAACTGCAAATAGTCACAATGGACGCATTTCTCTCGGAAACGTTTACATTTATCTTCTGGCAGTTAAAGAGACGTGATGAGCCTTGCGGGCGCACCACTCTGTACGTAATTTAAGCATCTAAGTTGTTGCAGTCGACAAGTAAGGAGCACAGCAAGTCAAGTTTTAGTTTTTGAAAACTCGATTTTTGGCCGCTTTTGCTGCCTTGTAGTTGACCTAGGACCTTAAGATTTGGCACGAACCGAGCTCTGGCAGCCACATTACACAAGAAAAAGCGAGAAGTGGTAATGTGTAGAAAAAACCGCAGAAAATCTTACGTTTAATACATTTGTTTTCGAAATGACGTAACTGCAAATAGTCACAATGGACGCATTTCTCTCGGAAACGTTTACATTTATCTTCTGGCAGTTAAAGAGACGTGATGAGCCTTGCGGGCGCACCACTCTGTACGTAATTTAAGCATCTAAGTTGTTGCAGTCGACAAGTAAGGAGCACAGCAAGTCAAGTTTTAGTTTTTGAAAACTCGATTTTTGGCCGCTTTTGCTGCCTTGTAGTTGACCTAGGACCTTAAGATTTGGCACGAACCGAGCTCTGGCAGCCACATTACACAAGAAAAAGCGAGAAGTGGTAATGTGTAGAAAAAACCGCAGAAAATCTTACGTTTAATACATTTGTTTTCGAAATGACGTAACTGCAAATAGTCACAATGGACGCATTTCTCTCGGAAACGTTTACATTTATCTTCTGGCAGTTAAAGTCGAGTGATGATCCTTGCGGGCGCACCACTCTGTACGTAATTTAAGCATCTAAGTTGTTGCAGTCGACAAGTAAGGAGCACAGCAAGTCAAGTTTTAGTTTTTGAAAACTCGATTTTTGGCCGCTTTTGCTGCCTTGTAGTTGACCTAGGACCTTAAGATTTGGTACGAACCGAGCTCTGGCAGCCACATTACACAAGAAAAAGCGAGAAGTGGTAATGTGTAGAAAAAACCGCAGAAAATCTTACGTTTAATACATTTGTTTTCGAAATGACGTAACTGCAAATAGTCACAATGGACGCATTTCTCTCGGAAACGTTTACATTTATCTTCTGGCAGTTAAAGTCGAGTGATGAGCCTTGCGGGCGCACCACTCTGTACGTAATTTAAGCATCTAAGTTGTTGCAGTCGACAAGTAAGGAGCACAGCAAGTCAAGTTTTAGTTTTTGAAAACTCGATTTTTGGCCGCTTTTGCTGCCTTGTAGTTGACCTAGGACCTTAAGATTTGGCACGAACCGAGCTCTGGCAGCCACATTACACAAGAAAAAGCGAGAAGTGGTAATGTGTAGAAAAAACCGCAGAAAATCTTACGTTTAATACATTTGTTTTCGAAATGACGTAACTGCAAATAGTCACAATGGACGCATTTCTCTCGGAAACGTTTACATTTATCTTCTGGCAGTTAAAGTCGAGTGATGATCCTTGCGGGCGCACCACTCTGTACGTAATTTAAGCATCTAAGTTGTTGCAGTCGACAAGTAAGGAGCACAGCAAGTCAAGTTTTAGTTTTTGAAAACTCGATTTTTGGCCGCTTTTGCTGCCTTGTAGTTGACCTAGGACCTTAAGATTTGGCACGAACCGAGCTCTGGCAGCCACATTACACAAGAAAAAGCGAGAAGTGGTAATGTGTAGAAAAAACCGCAGAAAATCTTACGTTTAATACATTTGTTTTCGAAATGACGTAACTGCAAATAGTCACAATGGACGCATTTCTCTCGGAAACGTTTACATTTATCTTCTGGCAGTTAAAGTCGAGTGATGAGCCTTGCGGGCGCACCACTCTGTACGTAATTTAAGCATCTAAGTTGTTGCAGTCGACAAGTAAGGAGCACAGCAAGTCAAGTTTTAGTTTTTGAAAACTCGATTTTTGGCCGCTTTTGCTGCCTTGTAGTTGACCTAGGACCTTAAGATTTGGCACGAACCGAGCTCTGGCAGCCACATTACACAAGAAAAAGCGAGAAGTGGTAATGTGTAGAAAAAACCGCAGAAAATCTTACGTTTAATACATTTGTTTTCGAAATGACGTAACTGCAAATAGTCACAATGGACGCATTTCTCTCGGAAACGTTTACATTTATCTTCTGGCAGTTAAAGTCGAGTGATGAGCCTTGCGGGCGCACCACTCTGTACGTAATTTAAGCATCTAAGTTGTTGCAGTCGACAAGTAAGGAGCACAGCAAGTCAAGTTTTAGTTTTTGAAAACTCGATTTTTGGCCGCTTTTGCTGCCTTGTAGTTGACCTAGGACCTTAAGATTTGGCACGAACCGAGCTCTGGCAGCCACATTACACAAGAAAAAGCGAGAAGTGGTAATGTGTAGAAAAAACCGCAGAAAATCTTACGTTTAATACATTTGTTTTCGAAATGACGTAACTGCAAATAGTCACAATGGACGCATTTCTCTCGGAAACGTTTACATTTATCTTCTGGCAGTTAAAGTCGAGTGATGAGCCTTGCGGGCGCACCACTCTGTACGTAATTTAAGCATCTAAGTTGTTGCAGTCGACAAGTAAGGAGCACAGCAAGTCAAGTTTTAGTTTTTGAAAACTCGATTTTTGGCCGCTTTTGCTGCCTTGTAGTTGACCTAGGACCTTAAGATTTGGCACGAACCGAGCTCTGGCAGCCACATTACACAAGAAAAAGCGAGAAGTGGTAATGTGTAGAAAAAACCGCAGAAAATCTTACGTTTAATACATTTGTTTTCGAAATGACGTAACTGCAAATAGTCACAATGGACGCATTTCTCTCGGAAACGTTTACATTTATCTTCTGGCAGTTAAAGAGACGTGATGAGCCTTGCGGGCGCACCACTCTGTACGTAATTTAAGCATCTAAGTTGTTGCAGTCGACAAGTAAGGAGCACAGCAAGTCAAGTTTTAGTTTTTGAAAACTCGATTTTTGGCCGCTTTTGCTGCCTTGTAGTTGACCTAGGACCTTAAGATTTGGCACGAACCGAGCTCTGGCAGCCACATTACACAAGAAAAAGCGAGAAGTGGTAATGTGTAGAAAAAACCGCAGAAAATCTTACGTTTAATACATTTGTTTTCGAAATGACGTAACTGCAAATAGTCACAATGGACGCATTTCTCTCGGAAACGTTTACATTTATCTTCTGGCAGTTAAAGAGACGTGATGAGCCTTGCGGGCGCACCACTCTGTACGTAATTTAAGCATCTAAGTTGTTGCAGTCGACAAGTAAGGAGCACAGCAAGTCAAGTTTTAGTTTTTGAAAACTCGATTTTTGGCCGCTTTTGCTGCCTTGTAGTTGACCTAGGACCTTAAGATTTGGCACGAACCGAGCTCTGGCAGCCACATTACACAAGAAAAAGCGAGAAGTGGTAATGTGTAGAAAAAACCGCAGAAAATCTTACGTTTAATACATTTGTTTTCGAAATGACGTAACTGCAAATAGTCACAATGGACGCATTTCTCTCGGAAACGTTTACATTTATCTTCTGGCAGTTAAAGTCGAGTGATGATCCTTGCGGGCGCACCACTCTGTACGTAATTTAAGCATCTAAGTTGTTGCAGTCGACAAGTAAGGAGCACAGCAAGTCAAGTTTTAGTTTTTGAAAACTCGATTTTTGGCCGCTTTTGCTGCCTTGTAGTTGACCTAGGACCTTAAGATTTGGCACGAACCGAGCTCTGGCAGCCACATTACACAAGAAAAAGCGAGAAGTGGTAATGTGTAGAAAAAACCGCAGAAAATCTTACGTTTAATACATTTGTTTTCGAAATGACGTAACTGCAAATAGTCACAATGGACGCATTTCTCTCGGAAACGTTTACATTTATCTTCTGGCAGTTAAAGAGACGTGATGATCCTTGCGGGCGCACCACTCTGTACGTAATTTAAGCATCTAAGTTGTTGCAGTCGACAAGTAAGGAGCACAGCAAGTCAAGTTTTAGTTTTTGAAAACTCGATTTTTGGCCGCTTTTGCTGCCTTGTAGTTGACCTAGGACCTTAAGATTTGGCACGAACCGAGCTCTGGCAGCCACATTACACAAGAAAAAGCGAGAAGTGGTAATGTGTAGAAAAAACCGCAGAAAATCTTACGTTTAATACATTTGTTTTCGAAATGACGTAACTGCAAATAGTCACAATGGACGCATTTCTCTCGGAAACGTTTACATTTATCTTCTGGCAGTTAAAGTCGAGTGATGATCCTTGCGGGCGCACCACTCTGTACGTAATTTAAGCATCTAAGTTGTTGCAGTCGACAAGTAAGGAGCACAGCAAGTCAAGTTTTAGTTTTTGAAAACTCGATTTTTGGCCGCTTTTGCTGCCTTGTAGTTGACCTAGGACCTTAAGATTTGGCACGAACCGAGCTCTGGCAGCCACATTACACAAGAAAAAGCGAGAAGTGGTAATGTGTAGAAAAAACCGCAGAAAATCTTACGTTTAATACATTTGTTTTCGAAATGACGTAACTGCAAATAGTCACAATGGACGCATTTCTCTCGGAAACGTTTACATTTATCTTCTGGCAGTTAAAGTCGAGTGATGAGCCTTGCGGGCGCACCACTCTGTACGTAATTTAAGCATCTAAGTTGTTGCAGTCGACAAGTAAGGAGCACAGCAAGTCAAGTTTTAGTTTTTGAAAACTCGATTTTTGGCCGCTTTTGCTGCCTTGTAGTTGACCTAGGACCTTAAGATTTGGCACGAACCGAGCTCTGGCAGCCACATTACACAAGAAAAAGCGAGAAGTGGTAATGTGTAGAAAAAACCGCAGAAAATCTTACGTTTAATACATTTGTTTTCGAAATGACGTAACTGCAAATAGTCACAATGGACGCATTTCTCTCGGAAACGTTTACATTTATCTTCTGGCAGTTAAAGTCGAGTGATGATCCTTGCGGGCGCACCACTCTGTACGTAATTTAAGCATCTAAGTTGTTGCAGTCGACAAGTAAGGAGCACAGCAAGTCAAGTTTTAGTTTTTGAAAACTCGATTTTTGGCCGCTTTTGCTGCCTTGTAGTTGACCTAGGACCTTAAGATTTGGCACGAACCGAGCTCTGGCAGCCACATTACACAAGAAAAAGCGAGAAGTGGTAATGTGTAGAAAAAACCGCAGAAAATCTTACGTTTAATACATTTGTTTTCGAAATGACGTAACTGCAAATAGTCACAATGGACGCATTTCTCTCGGAAACGTTTACATTTATCTTCTGGCAGTTAAAGTCGAGTGATGAGCCTTGCGGGCGCACCACTCTGTACGTAATATAAGCATCTAAGTTGTTGCAGTCGACAAGTAAGGAGCACAGCAAGTCAAGTTTTAGTTTTTGAAAACTCGATTTTTGGCCGCTTTTGCTGCCTTGTAGTTGACCTAGGACCTTAAGATTTGGCACGAACCGAGCTCTGGCAGCCACATTACAAAAGAAAAAGCGAGAAGTGGTAATGTGTAGAAAAAACCGCAGAAAATCTTACGTTTAATACATTTGTTTTCGAAATGACGTAACTGCAAATAGTCACAATGGACGCATTTCTCTCGGAAACGTTTACATTTATCTTCTGGCAGTTAAAGTCGAGTGATGATCCTTGCGGGCGCACCACTCTGTACGTAATATAAGCATCTAAGTTGTTGCAGTCGACAAGTAAGGAGCACAGCAAGTCAAGTTTTAGTTTTTGAAAACTCGATTTTTGGCCGCTTTTGCTGCCTTGTAGTTGACCTAGGACCTTAAGATTTGGCACGAACCGAGCTCTGGCAGCCACATTACAAAAGAAAAAGCGAGAAGTGGTAATGTGTAGAAAAAACCGCAGAAAATCTTACGTTTAATACATTTGTTTTCGAAATGACGTAACTGCAAATAGTCACAATGGACGCATTTCTCTCGGAAACGTTTACATTTATCTTCTGGCAGTTAAAGTCGAGTGATGATCCTTGCGGGCGCACCACTCTGTACGTAATTTAAGCATCTAAGTTGTTGCAGTCGACAAGTAAGGAGCACAGCAAGTCAAGTTTTAGTTTTTGAAAACTCGATTTTTGGCCGCTTTTGCTGCCTTGTAGTTGACCTAGGACCTTAAGATTTGGCACGAACCGAGCTCTGGCAGCCACATTACAAAAGAAAAAGCGAGAAGTGGTAATGTGTAGAAAAAACCGCAGAAAATCTTACGTTTAATACATTTGTTTTCGAAATGACGTAACTGCAAATAGTCACAATGGACGCATTTCTCTCGGAAACGTTTACATTTATCTTCTGGCAGTTAAAGTCGAGTGATGATCCTTGCGGGCGCACCACTCTGTACGTAATTTAAGCATCTAAGTTGTTGCAGTCGACAAGTAAGGAGCACAGCAAGTCAAGTTTTAGTTTTTGAAAACTCGATTTTTGGCCGCTTTTGCTGCCTTGTAGTTGACCTAGGACCTTAAGATTTGGCACGAACCGAGCTCTGGCAGCCACATTACAAAAGAAAAAGCGAGAAGTGGTAATGTGTAGAAAAAACCGCAGAAAATCTTACGTTTAATACATTTGTTTTCGAAATGACGTAACTGCAAATAGTCACAATGGACGCATTTCTCTCGGAAACGTTTACATTTATCTTCTGGCAGTTAAAGTCGAGTGATGATCCTTGCGGGCGCACCACTCTGTACGTAATATAAGCATCTAAGTTGTTGCAGTCGACAAGTAAGGAGCACAGCAAGTCAAGTTTTAGTTTTTGAAAACTCGATTTTTGGCCGCTTTTGCTGCCTTGTAGTTGACCTAGGACCTTAAGATTTGGCACGAACCGAGCTCTGGCAGCCACATTACAAAAGAAAAAGCGAGAAGTGGTAATGTGTAGAAAAAACCGCAGAAAATCTTACGTTTAATACATTTGTTTTCGAAATGACGTAACTCCAAATAGTCACAATGGACGCATTTCTCTCGGAAACGTTTACATTTATCTTCTGGCAGTTAAAGTCGAGTGATGATCCTTGCGGGCGCACCACTCTGTACGTAATTTAAGCATCTAAGTTGTTGCAGTCGACAAGTAAGGAGCACAGCAAGTCAAGTTTTAGTTTTTGAAAACTCGATTTTTGGCCGCTTTTGCTGCCTTGTAGTTGACCTAGGACCTTAAGATTTGGCACGAACCGAGCTCTGGCAGCCACATTACAAAAGAAAAAGCGAGAAGTGGTAATGTGTAGAAAAAACCGCAGAAAATCTTACGTTTAATACATTTGTTTTCGAAATGACGTAACTGCAAATAGTCACAATGGACGCATTTCTCTCGGAAACGTTTACATTTATCTTCTGGCAGTTAAAGAGACGTGATGAGCCTTGCGGGCGCACCACTCTGTACGTAATTTAAGCATCTAAGTTGTTGCAGTCGACAAGTAAGGAGCACAGCAAGTCAAGTTTTAGTTTTTGAAAACTCGATTTTTGGCCGCTTTTGCTGCCTTGTAGTTGACCTAGGACCTTAAGATTTGGCACGAACCGAGCTCTGGCAGCCACATTACAAAAGAAAAAGCGAGAAGTGGTAATGTGTAGAAAAAACCGCAGAAAATCTTACGTTTAATACATTTGTTTTCGAAATGACGTAACTGCAAATAGTCACAATGGACGCATTTCTCTCGGAAACGTTTACATTTATCTTCTGGCAGTTAAAGTCGAGTGATGATCCTTGCGGGCGCACCACTCTGTACGTAATTTAAGCATCTAAGTTGTTGCAGTCGACAAGTAAGGAGCACAGCAAGTCAAGTTTTAGTTTTTGAAAACTCGATTTTTGGCCGCTTTTGCTGCCTTGTAGTTGACCTAGGACCTTAAGATTTGGCACGAACCGAGCTCTGGCAGCCACATTACAAAAGAAAAAGCGAGAAGTGGTAATGTGTAGAAAAAACCGCAGAAAATCTTACGTTTAATACATTTGTTTTCGAAATGACGTAACTGCAAATAGTCACAATGGACGCATTTCTCTCGGAAACGTTTACATTTATCTTCTGGCAGTTAAAGTCGAGTGATGATCCTTGCGGGCGCACCACTCTGTACGTAATTTAAGCATCTAAGTTGTTGCAGTCGACAAGTAAGGAGCACAGCAAGTCAAGTTTTAGTTTTTGAAAACTCGATTTTTGGCCGCTTTTGCTGCCTTGTAGTTGACCTAGGACCTTAAGATTTGGCACGAACCGAGCTCTGGCAGCCACATTACAAAAGAAAAAGCGAGAAGTGGTAATGTGTAGAAAAAACCGCAGAAAATCTTACGTTTAATACATTTGTTTTCGAAATGACGTAACTGCAAATAGTCACAATGGACGCATTTCTCTCGGAAACGTTTACATTTATCTTCTGGCAGTTAAAGAGACGTGATGAGCCTTGCGGGCGCACCACTCTGTACGTAATTTAAGCATCTAAGTTGTTGCAGTCGACAAGTAAGGAGCACAGCAAGTCAAGTTTTAGTTTTTGAAAACTCGATTTTTGGCCGCTTTTGCTGCCTTGTAGTTGACCTAGGACCTTAAGATTTGGCACGAACCGAGCTCTGGCAGCCACATTACAAAAGAAAAAGCGAGAAGTGGTAATGTGTAGAAAAAACCGCAGAAAATCTTACGTTTAATACATTTGTTTTCGAAATGACGTAACTGCAAATAGTCACAATGGACGCATTTCTCTCGGAAACGTTTACATTTATCTTCTGGCAGTTAAAGTCGAGTGATGATCCTTGCGGGCGCACCACTCTGTACGTAATTTAAGCATCTAAGTTGTTGCAGTCGACAAGTAAGGAGCACAGCAAGTCAAGTTTTAGTTTTTGAAAACTCGATTTTTGGCCGCTTTTGCTGCCTTGTAGTTGACCTAGGACCTTAAGATTTGGCACGAACCGAGCTCTGGCAGCCACATTACAAAAGAAAAAGCGAGAAGTGGTAATGTGTAGAAAAAACCGCAGAAAATCTTACGTTTAATACATTTGTTTTCGAAATGACGTAACTGCAAATAGTCACAATGGACGCATTTCTCTCGGAAACGTTTACATTTATCTTCTGGCAGTTAAAGTCGAGTGATGATCCTTGCGGGCGCACCACTCTGTACGTAATTTAAGCATCTAAGTTGTTGCAGTCGACAAGTAAGGAGCACAGCAAGTCAAGTTTTAGTTTTTGAAAACTCGATTTTTGGCCGCTTTTGCTGCCTTGTAGTTGACCTAGGACCTTAAGATTTGGCACGAACCGAGCTCTGGCAGCCACATTACAAAAGAAAAAGCGAGAAGTGGTAATGTGTAGAAAAAACCGCAGAAAATCTTACGTTTAATACATTTGTTTTCGAAATGACGTAACTGCAAATAGTCACAATGGACGCATTTCTCTCGGAAACGTTTACATTTATCTTCTGGCAGTTAAAGAGACGTGATGAGCCTTGCGGGCGCACCACTCTGTACGTAATTTAAGCATCTAAGTTGTTGCAGTCGACAAGTAAGGAGCACAGCAAGTCAAGTTTTAGTTTTTGAAAACTCGATTTTTGGCCGCTTTTGCTGCCTTGTAGTTGACCTAGGACCTTAAGATTTGGCACGAACCGAGCTCTGGCAGCCACATTACAAAAGAAAAAGCGAGAAGTGGTAATGTGTAGAAAAAACCGCAGAAAATCTTACGTTTAATACATTTGTTTTCGAAATGACGTAACTGCAAATAGTCACAATGGACGCATTTCTCTCGGAAACGTTTACATTTATCTTCTGGCAGTTAAAGAGACGTGATGATCCTTGCGGGCGCACCACTCTGTACGTAATTTAAGCATCTAAGTTGTTGCAGTCGACAAGTAAGGAGCACAGCAAGTCAAGTTTTAGTTTTTGAAAACTCGATTTTTGGCCGCTTTTGCTGCCTTGTAGTTGACCTAGGACCTTAAGATTTGGCACGAACCGAGCTCTGGCAGCCACATTACAAAAGAAAAAGCGAGAAGTGGTAATGTGTAGAAAAAACCGCAGAAAATCTTACGTTTAATACATTTGTTTTCGAAATGACGTAACTGCAAATAGTCACAATGGACGCATTTCTCTCGGAAACGTTTACATTTATCTTCTGGCAGTTAAAGTCGAGTGATGATCCTTGCGGGCGCACCACTCTGTACGTAATATAAGCATCTAAGTTGTTGCAGTCGACAAGTAAGGAGCACAGCAAGTCAAGTTTTAGTTTTTGAAAACTCGATTTTTGGCCGCTTTTGCTGCCTTGTAGTTGACCTAGGACCTTAAGATTTGGCACGAACCGAGCTCTGGCAGCCACATTACAAAAGAAAAAGCGAGAAGTGGTAATGTGTAGAAAAAACCGCAGAAAATCTTACGTTTAATACATTTGTTTTCGAAATGACGTAACTCCAAATAGTCACAATGGACGCATTTCTCTCGGAAACGTTTACATTTATCTTCTGGCAGTTAAAGTCGAGTGATGATCCTTGCGGGCGCACCACTCTGTACGTAATTTAAGCATCTAAGTTGTTGCAGTCGACAAGTAAGGAGCACAGCAAGTCAAGTTTTAGTTTTTGAAAACTCGATTTTTGGCCGCTTTTGCTGCCTTGTAGTTGACCTAGGACCTTAAGATTTGGCACGAACCGAGCTCTGGCAGCCACATTACAAAAGAAAAAGCGAGAAGTGGTAATGTGTAGAAAAAACCGCAGAAAATCTTACGTTTAATACATTTGTTTTCGAAATGACGTAACTGCAAATAGTCACAATGGACGCATTTCTCTCGGAAACGTTTACATTTATCTTCTGGCAGTTAAAGTCGAGTGATGAGCCTTGCGGGCGCACCACTCTGTACGTAATTTAAGCATCTAAGTTGTTGCAGTCGACAAGTAAGGAGCACAGCAAGTCAAGTTTTAGTTTTTGAAAACTCGATTTTTGGCCGCTTTTGCTGCCTTGTAGTTGACCTAGGACCTTAAGATTTGGCACGAACCGAGCTCTGGCAGCCACATTACAAAAGAAAAAGCGAGAAGTGGTAATGTGTAGAAAAAACCGCAGAAAATCTTACGTTTAATACATTTGTTTTCGAAATGACGTAACTGCAAATAGTCACAATGGACGCATTTCTCTCGGAAACGTTTACATTTATCTTCTGGCAGTTAAAGAGACGTGATGATCCTTGCGGGCGCACCACTCTGTACGTAATTTAAGCATCTAAGTTGTTGCAGTCGACAAGTAAGGAGCACAGCAAGTCAAGTTTTAGTTTTTGAAAACTCGATTTTTGGCCGCTTTTGCTGCCTTGTAGTTGACCTAGGACCTTAAGATTTGGCACGAACCGAGCTCTGGCAGCCACATTACAAAAGAAAAAGCGAGAAGTGGTAATGTGTAGAAAAAACCGCAGAAAATCTTACGTTTAATACATTTGTTTTCGAAATGACGTAACTGCAAATAGTCACAATGGACGCATTTATCTCGGAAACGTTTACATTTACCTTCTGGCAGTTAAAGAGACGTGATGAGCCTTGCGGGCGCACCACTCTGTACGTAATACAAGCATCTAAGTTGTTGCAGTCGACAAGTAAGGAGCACAGCAAGTCAAGTTTTAGTTTTTGAAAACTCGATTTTTGGCCGCTTTTGCTGCCTTGTAGTTGACCTAGGACCTTAAGATTTGGCACGAACCGAGCTCTGGCAGCCACATTACAAAAGAAAAAGCGAGAAGTGGTAATGTGTAGAAAAAACCGCAGAAAATCTTACGTTTAATACATTTGTTTTCGAAATGACGTAACTGCAAATAGTCACAATGGACGCATTTCTCTCGGAAACGTTTACATTTATCTTCTGGCAGTTAAAGAGACGTGATGAGCCTTGCGGGCGCACCACTCTGTACGTAATACAAGCATCTAAGTTGTTGCAGTCGACAAGTAAGGAGCACAGCAAGTCAAGTTTTAGTTTTTGAAAACTCGATTTTTGGCCGCTTTTGCTGCCTTGTAGTTGACCTAGGACCTTAAGATTTGGCACGAACCGAGCTCTGGCAGCCACATTACAAAAGAAAAAGCGAGAAGTGGTAATGTGTAGAAAAAACCGCAGAAAATCTTACGTTTAATACATTTGTTTTCGAAATGACGTAACTGCAAATAGTCACAATGGACGCATTTCTCTCGGAAACGTTTACATTTATCTTCTGGCAGTTAAAGTCGAGTGATGATCCTTGCGGGCGCACCACTCTGTACGTAATTTAAGCATCTAAGTTGTTGCAGTCGACAAGTAAGGAGCACAGCAAGTCAAGTTTTAGTTTTTGAAAACTCGATTTTTGGCCGCTTTTGCTGCCTTGTAGTTGACCTAGGACCTTAAGATTTGGCACGAACCGAGCTCTGGCAGCCACATTACAAAAGAAAAAGCGAGAAGTGGTAATGTGTAGAAAAAACCGCAGAAAATCTTACGTTTAATACATTTGTTTTCGAAATGACGTAACTGCAAATAGTCACAATGGACGCATTTCTCTCGGAAACGTTTACATTTATCTTCTGGCAGTTAAAGAGACGTGATGATCCTTGCGGGCGCACCACTTTGTACGTAATACAAGCATCTAAGTTGTTGCAGTCGACAAGTAAGGAGCACAGCAAGTCAAGTTTTAGTTTTTGAAAACTCGATTTTTGGCCGCTTTTGCTGCCTTGTAGTTGACCTAGGACCTTAAGATTTGGCACGAACCGAGCTCTGGCAGCCACATTACAAAAGAAAAAGCGAGAAGTGGTAATGTGTAGAAAAAACCGCAGAAAATCTTACGTTTAATACATTTGTTTTCGAAATGACGTAACTGCAAATAGTCACAATGGACGCATTTCTCTCGGAAACGTTTACATTTATCTTCTGGCAGTTAAAGAGACGTGATGAGCCTTGCGGGCGCACCACTCTGTACGTAATACAAGCATCTAAGTTGTTGCAGTCGACAAGTAAGGAGCACAGCAAGTCAAGTTTTAGTTTTTGAAAACTCGATTTTTGGCCGCTTTTGCTGCCTTGTAGTTGACCTAGGACCTTAAGATTTGGCACGAACCGAGCTCTGGCAGCCACATTACAAAAGAAAAAGCGAGAAGTGGTAATGTGTAGAAAAAACCGCAGAAAATCTTACGTTTAATACATTTGTTTTCGAAATGACGTAACTGCAAATAGTCACAATGGACGCATTTCTCTCGGAAACGATTACATTTATCTTCTGGCAGTTAAAGTCGAGTGATGATCCTTGCGGGCGCACCACTCTGTACGTAATACAAGCATCTAAGTTGTTGCAGTCGACAAGTAAGGAGCACAGCAAGTCAAGTTTTAGTTTTTGAAAACTCGATTTTTGGCCGCTTTTGCTGCCTTGTAGTTGACCTAGGACCTTAAGATTTGGCACGAACCGAGCTCTGGCAGCCACATTACAAAAGAAAAAGCGAGAAGTGGTAATGTGTAGAAAAAACCGCAGAAAATCTTACGTTTAATACATTTGTTTTCGAAATGACGTAACTGCAAATAGTCACAATGGACGCATTTCTCTCGGAAACGTTTACATTTATCTTCTGGCAGTTAAAGAGACGTGATGATCCTTGCGGGCGCACCACTCTGTACGTAATTTAAGCATCTAAGTTGTTGCAGTCGACAAGTAAGGAGCACAGCAAGTCAAGTTTTAGTTTTTGAAAACTCGATTTTTGGCCGCTTTTGCTGCCTTGTAGTTGACCTAGGACCTTAAGATTTGGCACGAACCGAGCTCTGGCAGCCACATTACAAAAGAAAAAGCGAGAAGTGGTAATGTGTAGAAAAAACCGCAGAAAATCTTACGTTTAATACATTTGTTTTCGAAATGACGTAACTGCAAATAGTCACAATGGACGCATTTCTCTCGGAAACGTTTACATTTATCTTCTGGCAGTTAAAGAGACGTGATGAGCCTTGCGGGCGCACCACTCTGTACGTAATACAAGCATCTAAGTTGTTGCAGTCGACAAGTAAGGAGCACAGCAAGTCAAGTTTTAGTTTTTGAAAACTCGATTTTTGGCCGCTTTTGCTGCCTTGTAGTTGACCTAGGACCTTAAGATTTGGCACGAACCGAGCTCTGGCAGCCACATTACAAAAGAAAAAGCGAGAAGTGGTAATGTGTAGAAAAAACCGCAGAAAATCTTACGTTTAATACATTTGTTTTCGAAATGACGTAACTGCAAATAGTCACAATGGACGCATTTCTCTCGGAAACGTTTACATTTATCTTCTGGCAGTTAAAGTCGAGTGATGATCCTTGCGGGCGCACCACTCTGTACGTAATTTAAGCATCTAAGTTGTTGCAGTCGACAAGTAAGGAGCACAGCAAGTCAAGTTTTAGTTTTTGAAAACTCGATTTTTGGCCGCTTTTGCTGCCTTGTAGTTGACCTAGGACCTTAAGATTTGGCACGAACCGAGCTCTGGCAGCCACATTACAAAAGAAAAAGCGAGAAGTGGTAATGTGTAGAAAAAACCGCAGAAAATCTTACGTTTAATACATTTGTTTTCGAAATGACGTAACTGCAAATAGTCACAATGGACGCATTTCTCTCGGAAACGTTTACATTTATCTTCTGGCAGTTAAAGTCGAGTGATGATCCTTGCGGGCGCACCACTCTGTACGTAATTTAAGCATCTAAGTTGTTGCAGTCGACAAGTAAGGAGCACAGCAAGTCAAGTTTTAGTTTTTGAAAACTCGATTTTTGGCCGCTTTTGCTGCCTTGTAGTTGACCTAGGACCTTAAGATTTGGCACGAACCGAGCTCTGGCAGCCACATTACAAAAGAAAAAGCGAGAAGTGGTAATGTGTAGAAAAAACCGCAGAAAATCTTACGTTTAATACATTTGTTTTCGAAATGACGTAACTGCAAATAGTCACAATGGACGCATTTCTCTCGGAAACGTTTACATTTATCTTCTGGCAGTTAAAGAGACGTGATGAGCCTTGCGGGCGCACCACTCTGTACGTAATACAAGCATCTAAGTTGTTGCAGTCGACAAGTAAGGAGCACAGCAAGTCAAGTTTTAGTTTTTGAAAACTCGATTTTTGGCCGCTTTTGCTGCCTTGTAGTTGACCTAGGACCTTAAGATTTGGCACGAACCGAGCTCTGGCAGCCACATTACAAAAGAAAAAGCGAGAAGTGGTAATGTGTAGAAAAAACCGCAGAAAATCTTACGTTTAATACATTTGTTTTCGAAATGACGTAACTGCAAATAGTCACAATGGACGCATTTCTCTCGGAAACGTTTACATTTATCTTCTGGCAGTTAAAGTCGAGTGATGATCCTTGCGGGCGCACCACTCTGTACGTAATTTAAGCATCTAAGTTGTTGCAGTCGACAAGTAAGGAGCACAGCAAGTCAAGTTTTAGTTTTTGAAAACTCGATTTTTGGCCGCTTTTGCTGCCTTGTAGTTGACCTAGGACCTTAAGATTTGGCACGAACCGAGCTCTGGCAGCCACATTACAAAAGAAAAAGCGAGAAGTGGTAATGTGTAGAAAAAACCGCAGAAAATCTCACGTTTAATACATTTGTTTTCGAAATGACGTAACTGCAAATAGTCACAATGGACGCATTTCTCTCGGAAACGTTTACATTTATCTTCTGGCAGTTAAAGAGACGTGATGATCCTTGCGGGCGCACCACTCTGTACGTAATTTAAGCATCTAAGTTGTTGCAGTCGACAAGTAAGGAGCACAGCAAGTCAAGTTTTAGTTTTTGAAAACTCGATTTTTGGCCGCTTTTGCTGCCTTGTAGTTGACCTAGGACCTTAAGATTTGGCACGAACCGAGCTCTGGCAGCCACATTACAAAAGAAAAAGCGAGAAGTGGTAATGTGTAGAAAAAACCGCAGAAAATCTTACGTTTAATACATTTGTTTTCGAAATGACGTAACTGCAAATAGTCACAATGGACGCATTTCTCTCGGAAACGTTTACATTTATCTTCTGGCAGTTAAAGAGACGTGATGATCCTTGCGGGCGCACCACTCTGTACGTAATACAAGCATCTAAGTTGTTGCAGTCGACAAGTAAGGAGCACAGCAAGTCAAGTTTTAGTTTTTGAAAACTCGATTTTTGGCCGCTTTTGCTGCCTTGTAGTTGACCTAGGACCTTAAGATTTGGCACGAACCGAGCTCTGGCAGCCACATTACAAAAGAAAAAGCGAGAAGTGGTAATGTGTAGAAAAAACCGCAGAAAATCTTACGTTTAATACATTTGTTTTCGAAATGACGCAACTGCAAATAGTCACAATGGACGCATTTCTCTCGGAAACGTTTACATTTATCTTCTGGCAGTTAAAGAGACGTGATGATCCTTGCGGGCGCACCACTCTGCACGTAATACAAGCATCTAAGTTGTTGCAGTCGACAAGTAAGGAGCACAGCAAGTCAAGTTTTAGTTTTTGAAAACTCGATTTTTGGCCGCTTTTGCTGCCTTGTAGTTGACCTAGGACCTTAAGATTTGGCACGAACCGAGCTCTGGCAGCCACATTACAAAAGAAAAAGCGACAAGTGGTAATGTGTAGAAAAAACCGCAGAAAATCTTACGTTTAATACATTTGTTTTCGAAATGACGTAACTGCAAATAGTCACAATGGACGCATTTCTCTCGGAAACGTTTACATTTATCTTCTGGCAGTTAAAGAGACGTGACGATCCTTGCGGGCGCACCACTCTGTACGTAATTTAAGCATCTAAGTTGTTGCAGTCGACAAGTAAGGAGCACAGCAAGTCAAGTTTTAGTTTTTGAAAACTCGATTTTTGGCCGCTTTTGCTGCCTTGTAGTTGACCTAGGACCTTAAGATTTGGCACGAACCGAGCTCTGGCAGCCACATTACAAAAGAAAAAGCGAGAAGTGGTAATGTGAAGAAAAAACCGCAGAAAATATTACGTTTAATACATTTGTTTTCGAAATGACGTAACTGCAAATAGTCACAATGGACGCATTTCTCTCGGAAACGTTTACATTTATCTTCTGGCAGTTAAAGAGACGTGATGATCCTTGCGGGCGCACCACTCTGTACGTAATACAAGCATCTAAGTTGTTGCAGTCGACAAGTAAGGAGCACAGCAAGTCAAGTTTTAGTTTTTGAAAACTCGATTTTTGGCCGCTTTTGCTGCCTTGTAGTTGACCTAGGACCTTAAGATTTGGCACGAACCGAGCTCTGGCAGCCACATTACAAAAGAAAAAGCGAGAAGTGGTAATGTGTAGAAAAAACCGCAGAAAATCTTACGTTTAATACATTTGTTTTCGAAATGACGCAACTGCAAATAGTCACAATGGACGCATTTCTCTCGGAAACGTTTACATTTATCTTCTGGCAGTTAAAGAGACGTGATGATCCTTGCGGGCGCACCACTCTGCACGTAATACAAGCATCTAAGTTGTTGCAGTCGACAAGTAAGGAGCACAGCAAGTCAAGTTTTAGTTTTTGAAAACTCGATTTTTGGCCGCTTTTGCTGCCTTGTAGTTGACCTAGGACCTTAAGATTTGGCACGAACCGAGCTCTGGCAGCCACATTACAAAAGAAAAAGCGAGAAGTGGTAATGTGTAGAAAAAACCGCAGAAAATCTTACGTTTAATACATTTGTTTTCGAAATGACGCAACTGCAAATAGTCACAATGGACGCATTTCTCTCGGAAACGCTTACATTTATCTTCTGGCAGTTAAAGAGACGTGATGATCCTTGCGGGCGCACCACTCTGCACGTAATACAAGCATCTAAGTTGTTGCAGTTGACAAGTAAGGAGCACAGCAAGTCAAGTTTTAGTTTTTGAAAACTCGATTTTTGGCCGCTTTTGCTGCCTTGTAGTTGACCTAGGACCTTAAGATTTGGCACGAACCGAGCTCTGGCAGCCACATTACAAAAGAAAAAGCGAGAAGTGGTAATGTGTAGAAAAAACCGCAGAAAATCTTACGTTTAATACATTTGTTTTCGAAATGACGTAACTGCAAATAGTCACAATGGACGCATTTCTCTCGGAAACGTTTACATTTATCTTCTGGCAGTTAAAGTCGAGTGATGATCCTTGCGGGCGCACCACTCTGTACGTAATTTAAGCATCTAAGTTGTTGCAGTCGACAAGTAAGGAGCACAGCAAGTCAAGTTTTAGTTTTTGAAAACTCGATTTTTGGCCGCTTTTGCTGCCTTGTAGTTGACCTAGGACCTTAAGATTTGGCACGAACCGAGCTCTGGCAGCCACATTACAAAAGAAAAAGCGAGAAGTGGTAATGTGTAGAAAAAACCGCAGAAAATCTTACGTTTAATACATTTGTTTTCGAATTGACGTAACTGCAAATAGTCACAATGGACGCATTTCTCTCGGAAACGTTTACATTTATCTTCTGGCAGTTAAAGTCGAGTGATGATCCTTGCGGGCGCACCACTCTGTACGTAATTTAAGCATCTAAGTTGTTGCAGTCGACAAGTAAGGAGCACAGCAAGTCAAGTTTTAGTTTTTGAAAACTCGATTTTTGGCCGCTTTTGCTGCCTTGTAGTTGACCTAGGACCTTAAGATTTGGCACGAACCGAGCTCTGGCAGCCACATTACACAAGAAAAAGCGAGAAGTGGTAATGTGTAGAAAAAACCGCAGAAAATCTTACGTTTAATACATTTGTTTTCGAATTGACGTAACTGCAAATAGTCACAATGGACGCATTTCTCTCGGAAACGTTTACATTTATCTTCTGGCAGTTAAAGAGACGTGATGATCCTTGCGGGCGCACCACTCTGTACGTAATTTAAGCATCTAAGTTGTTGCAGTCGACAAGTAAGGAGCACAGCAAGTCAAGTTTTAGTTTTTGAAAACTCGATTTTTGGCCGCTTTTGCTGCCTTGTAGTTGACCTAGGACCTTAAGATTTGGCACGAACCGAGCTCTGGCAGCCACATTACAAAAGAAAAAGCGAGAAGTGGTAATGTGTAGAAAAAACCGCAGAAAATCTTACGTTTAATACATTTGTTTTCGAAATGACGTAACTGCAAATAGTCACAATGGACGCATTTCTCTCGGAAACGTTTACATTTATCTTCTGGCAGTTAAAGTCGAGTGATGATCCTTGCGGGCGCACCACTCTGTACGTAATTTAAGCATCTAAGTTGTTGCAGTCGACAAGTAAGGAGCACAGCAAGTCAAGTTTTAGTTTTTGAAAACTCGATTTTTGGCCGCTTTTGCTGCCTTGTAGTTGACCTAGGACCTTAAGATTTGGCACGAACCGAGCTCTGGCAGCCACATTACACAAGAAAAAGCGAGAAGTGGTAATGTGTAGAAAAAACCGCAGAAAATCTTACGTTTAATACATTTGTTTTCGAATTGACGTAACTGCAAATAGTCACAATGGACGCATTTCTCTCGGAAACGTTTACATTTATCTTCTGGCAGTTAAAGAGACGTGATGATCCTTGCGGGCGCACCACTCTGTACGTAATTTAAGCATCTAAGTTGTTGCAGTCGACAAGTAAGGAGCACAGCAAGTCAAGTTTTAGTTTTTGAAAACTCGATTTTTGGCCGCTTTTGCTGCCTTGTAGTTGACCTAGGACCTTAAGATTTGGCACGAACCGAGCTCTGGCAGCCACATTACACAAGAAAAAGCGAGAAGTGGTAATGTGTAGAAAAAACCGCAGAAAATCTTACGTTTAATACATTTGTTTTCGAATTGACGTAACTGCAAATAGTCACAATGGACGCATTTCTCTCGGAAACGTTTACATTTATCTTCTGGCAGTTAAAGAGACGTGATGATCCTTGCGGGCGCACCACTCTGTACGTAATTTAAGCATCTAAGTTGTTGCAGTCGACAAGTAAGGAGCACAGCAAGTCAAGTTTTAGTTTTTGAAAACTCGATTTTTGGCCGCTTTTGCTGCCTTGTAGTTGACCTAGGACCTTAAGATTTGGCACGAACCGAGCTCTGGCAGCCACATTACAAAAGAAAAAGCGAGAAGTGGTAATGTGTAGAAAAAACCGCAGAAAATCTTACGTTTAATACATTTGTTTTTCGAAATGACGTAACTGCAAATAGTCACAATGGACGCATTTCTCTCGGAAACGTTTACATTTATCTTCTGGCAGTTAAAGTCGAGTGATGATCCTTGCGGGCGCACCACTCTGTACGTAATTTAAGCATCTAAGTTGTTGCAGTCGACAAGTAAGGAGCACAGCAAGTCAAGTTTTAGTTTTTGAAAACTCGATTTTTGGCCGCTTTTGCTGCCTTGTAGTTGACCTAGGACCTTAAGATTTGGCACGAACCGAGCTCTGGCAGCCACATTACACAAGAAAAAGCGAGAAGTGGTAATGTGTAGAAAAAACCGCAGAAAATCTTACGTTTAATACATTTGTTTTCGAAATGACGTAACTGCAAATAGTCACAATGGACGCATTTCTCTCGGAAACGTTTACATTTATCTTCTGGCAGTTAAAGAGACGTGATGAGCCTTGCGGGCGCACCACTCTGTACGTAATTTAAGCATCTAAGTTGTTGCAGTCGACAAGTAAGGAGCACAGCAAGTCAAGTTTTAGTTTTTGAAAACTCGATTTTTGGCCGCTTTTGCTGCCTTGTAGTTGACCTAGGACCTTAAGATTTGGCACGAACCGAGCTCTGGCAGCCACATTACAAAAGAAAAAGCGAGAAGTGGTAATGTGTAGAAAAAACCGCAGAAAATCTTACGTTTAATACATTTGTTTTCGAATTGACGTAACTGCAAATAGTCACAATGGACGCATTTCTCTCGGAAACGTTTACATTTATCTTCTGGCAGTTAAAGAGACGTGATGATCCTTGCGGGCGCACCACTCTGTACGTAATTTAAGCATCTAAGTTGTTGCAGTCGACAAGTAAGGAGCACAGCAAGTCAAGTTTTAGTTTTTGAAAACTCGATTTTTGGCCGCTTTTGCTGCCTTGTAGTTGACCTAGGACCTTAAGATTTGGCACGAACCGAGCTCTGGCAGCCACATTACAAAAGAAAAAGCGAGAAGTGGTAATGTGTAGAAAAAACCGCAGAAAATCTTACGTTTAATACATTTGTTTTCGAATTGACGTAACTGCAAATAGTCACAATGGACGCATTTCTCTCGGAAACGTTTACATTTATCTTCTGGCAGTTAAAGAGACGTGATGAGCCTTGCGGGCGCACCACTCTGTACGTAATTTAAGCATCTAAGTTGTTGCAGTCGACAAGTAAGGAGCACAGCAAGTCAAGTTTTAGTTTTTGAAAACTCGATTTTTGGCCGCTTTTGCTGCCTTGTAGTTGACCTAGGACCTTAAGATTTGGCACGAACCGAGCTCTGGCAGCCACATTACAAAAGAAAAAGCGAGAAGTGGTAATGTGTAGAAAAAACCGCAGAAAATCTTACGTTTAATACATTTGTTTTCGAAATGACGTAACTGCAAATAGTCACAATGGACGCATTTCTCTCGGAAACGTTTACATTTATCTTCTGGCAGTTAAAGTCGAGTGATGATCCTTGCGGGCGCACCACTCTGTACGTAATTTAAGCATCTAAGTTGTTGCAGTCGACAAGTAAGGAGCACAGCAAGTCAAGTTTTAGTTTTTGAAAACTCGATTTTTGGCCGCTTTTGCTGCCTTGTAGTTGACCTAGGACCTTAAGATTTGGCATGAACCGAGCTCTGGCAGCCACATTACACAAGAAAAAGCGAGAAGTGGTAATGTGTAGAAAAAACCGCAGAAAATCTTACGTTTAATACATTTGTTTTCGAATTGACGTAACTGCAAATAGTCACAATGGACGCATTTCTCTCGGAAACGTTTACATTTATCTTCTGGCAGTTAAAGAGACGTGATGAGCCTTGCGGGCGCACCACTCTGTACGTAATTTAAGCATCTAAGTTGTTGCAGTCGACAAGTAAGGAGCACAGCAAGTCAAGTTTTAGTTTTTGAAAACTCGATTTTTGGCCGCTTTTGCTGCCTTGTAGTTGACCTAGGACCTTAAGATTTGGCACGAACCGAGCTCTGGCAGCCACATTACACAAGAAAAAGCGAGAAGTGGTAATGTGTAGAAAAAACCGCAGAAAATCTTACGTTTAATACATTTGTTTTCGAATTGACGTAACTGCAAATAGTCACAATGGACGCATTTCTCTCGGAAACGTTTACATTTATCTTCTGGCAGTTAAAGTCGAGTGATGATCCTTGCGGGCGCACCACTCTGTACGTAATTTAAGCATCTAAGTTGTTGCAGTCGACAAGTAAGGAGCACAGCAAGTCAAGTTTTAGTTTTTGAAAACTCGATTTTTGGCCGCTTTTGCTGCCTTGTAGTTGACCTAGGACCTTAAGATTTGGCACGAACCGAGCTCTGGCAGCCACATTACAAAAGAAAAAGCGAGAAGTGGTAATGTGTAGAAAAAACCGCAGAAAATCTTACGTTTAATACATTTGTTTTCGAAATGACGTAACTGCAAATAGTCACAATGGACGCATTTCTCTCGGAAACGTTTACATTTATCTTCTGGCAGTTAAAGTCGAGTGATGATCCTTGCGGGCGCACCACTCTGTACGTAATTTAAGCATCTAAGTTGTTGCAGTCGACAAGTAAGGAGCACAGCAAGTCAAGTTTTAGTTTTTGAAAACTCGATTTTTGGCCGCTTTTGCTGCCTTGTAGTTGACCTAGGACCTTAAGATTTGGCACGAACCGAGCTCTGGCAGCCACATTACACAAGAAAAAGCGAGAAGTGGTAATGTGTAGAAAAAACCGCAGAAAATCTTACGTTTAATACATTTGTTTTCGAATTGACGTAACTGCAAATAGTCACAATGGACGCATTTCTCTCGGAAACGTTTACATTTATCTTCTGGCAGTTAAAGAGACGTGATGAGCCTTGCGGGCGCACCACTCTGTACGTAATACAAGCATCTAAGTTGTTGCAGTCGACAAGTAAGGAGCACAGCAAGTCAAGTTTTAGTTTTTGAAAACTCGATTTTTGGCCGCTTTTGCTGCCTTGTAGTTGACCTAGGACCTTAAGATTTGGCACGAACCGAGCTCTGGCAGCCACATTACAAAAGAAAAAGCGAGAAGTGGTAATGTGTAGAAAAAACCGCAGAAAATCTTACGTTTAATACATTTGTTTTCGAAATGACGTAACTGCAAATAGTCACAATGGACGCATTTCTCTCGGAAACGTTTACATTTATCTTCTGGCAGTTAAAGTCGAGTGATGATCCTTGCGGGCGCACCACTCTGTACGTAATTTAAGCATCTAAGTTGTTGCAGTCGACAAGTAAGGAGCACAGCAAGTCAAGTTTTAGTTTTTGAAAACTCGATTTTTGGCCGCTTTTGCTGCCTTGTAGTTGACCTAGGACCTTAAGATTTGGCACGAACCGAGCTCTGGCAGCCACATTACACAAGAAAAAGCGAGAAGTGGTAATGTGTAGAAAAAACCGCAGAAAATCTTACGTTTAATACATTTGTTTTCGAATTGACGTAACTGCAAATAGTCACAATGGACGCATTTCTCTCGGAAACGTTTACATTTATCTTCTGGCAGTTAAAGTCGAGTGATGATCCTTGCGGGCGCACCACTCTGTACGTAATACAAGCATCTAAGTTGTTGCAGTCGACAAGTAAGGAGCACAGCAAGTCAAGTTTTAGTTTTTGAAAACTCGATTTTTGGCCGCTTTTGCTGCCTTGTAGTTGACCTAGGACCTTAAGATTTGGCACGAACCGAGCTCTGGCAGCCACATTACAAAAGAAAAAGCGAGAAGTGGTAATGTGTAGAAAAAACCGCAGAAAATCTTACGTTTAATACATTTGTTTTCGAATTGACGTAACTGCAAATAGTCACAATGGACGCATTTCTCTCGGAAACGTTTACATTTATCTTCTGGCAGTTAAAGAGACGTGATGATCCTTGCGGGCGCACCACTCTGTACGTAATTTAAGCATCTAAGTTGTTGCAGTCGACAAGTAAGGAGCACAGCAAGTCAAGTTTTAGTTTTTGAAAACTCGATTTTTGGCCGCTTTTGCTGCCTTGTAGTTGACCTAGGACCTTAAGATTTGGCACGAACCGAGCTCTGGCAGCCACATTACAAAAGAAAAAGCGAGAAGTGGTAATGTGTAGAAAAAACCGCAGAAAATCTTACGTTTAATACATTTGTTTTCGAAATGACGTAACTGCAAATAGTCACAATGGACGCATTTCTCTCGGAAACGTTTACATTTATCTTCTGGCAGTTAAAGTCGAGTGATGATCCTTGCGGGCGCACCACTCTGTACGTAATTTAAGCATCTAAGTTGTTGCAGTCGACAAGTAAGGAGCACAGCAAGTCAAGTTTTAGTTTTTGAAAACTCGATTTTTGGCCGCTTTTGCTGCCTTGTAGTTGACCTAGGACCTTAAGATTTGGCACGAACCGAGCTCTGGCAGCCACATTACACAAGAAAAAGCGAGAAGTGGTAATGTGTAGAAAAAACCGCAGAAAATCTTACGTTTAATACATTTGTTTTCGAATTGACGTAACTGCAAATAGTCACAATGGACGCATTTCTCTCGGAAACGTTTACATTTATCTTCTGGCAGTTAAAGAGACGTGATGATCCTTGCGGGCGCACCACTCTGTACGTAATACAAGCATCTAAGTTGTTGCAGTCGACAAGTAAGGAGCACAGCAAGTCAAGTTTTAGTTTTTGAAAACTCGATTTTTGGCCGCTTTTGCTGCCTTGTAGTTGACCTAGGACCTTAAGATTTGGCACGAACCGAGCTCTGGCAGCCACATTACAAAAGAAAAAGCGAGAAGTGGTAATGTGTAGAAAAAACCGCAGAAAATCTTACGTTTAATACATTTGTTTTCGAAATGACGTAACTGCAAATAGTCACAATGGACGCATTTCTCTCGGAAACGTTTACATTTATCTTCTGGCAGTTAAAGTCGAGTGATGATCCTTGCGAGCGCACCACTCTGTACGTAATTTAAGCATCTAAGTTGTTGCAGTCGACAAGTAAGGAGCACAGCAAGTCAAGTTTTAGTTTTTGAAAACTCGATTTTTGGCCGCTTTTGCTGCCTTGTAGTTGACCTAGGACCTTAAGATTTGGCACGAACCGAGCTCTGGCAGCCACATTACACAAGAAAAAGCGAGAAGTGGTAATGTGTAGAAAAAACCGCAGAAAATCTTACGTTTAATACATTTGTTTTCGAATTGACGTAACTGCAAATAGTCACAATGGACGCATTTCTCTCGGAAACGTTTACATTTATCTTCTGGCAGTTAAAGAGACGTGATGATCCTTGCGGGCGCACCACTCTGTACGTAATTTAAGCATCTAAGTTGTTGCAGTCGACAAGTAAGGAGCACAGCAAGTCAAGTTTTAGTTTTTGAAAACTCGATTTTTGGCCGCTTTTGCTGCCTTGTAGTTGACCTAGGACCTTAAGATTTGGCACGAACCGAGCTCTGGCAGCCACATTACACAAGAAAAAGCGAGAAGTGGTAATGTGTAGAAAAAACCGCAGAAAATCTTACGTTTAATACATTTGTTTTCGAATTGACGTAACTGCAAATAGTCACAATGGACGCATTTCTCTCGGAAACGTTTACATTTATCTTCTGGCAGTTAAAGAGACGTGATGATCCTTGCGGGCGCACCACTCTGTACGTAATTTAAGCATCTAAGTTGTTGCAGTCGACAAGTAAGGAGCACAGCAAGTCAAGTTTTAGTTTTTGAAAACTCGATTTTTGGCCGCTTTTGCTGCCTTGTAGTTGACCTAGGACCTTAAGATTTGGCACGAACCGAGCTCTGGCAGCCACATTACAAAAGAAAAAGCGAGAAGTGGTAATGTGTAGAAAAAACCGCAGAAAATCTTACGTTTAATACATTTGTTTTCGAAATGACGTAACTGCAAATAGTCACAATGGACGCATTTCTCTCGGAAACGTTTACATTTATCTTCTGGCAGTTAAAGTCGAGTGATGATCCTTGCGGGCGCACCACTCTGTACGTAATTTAAGCATCTAAGTTGTTGCAGTCGACAAGTAAGGAGCACAGCAAGTCAAGTTTTAGTTTTTGAAAACTCGATTTTTGGCCGCTTTTGCTGCCTTGTAGTTGACCTAGGACCTTAAGATTTGGCACGAACCGAGCTCTGGCAGCCACATTACACAAGAAAAAGCGAGAAGTGGTAATGTGTAGAAAAAACCGCAGAAAATCTTACGTTTAATACATTTGTTTTCGAAATGACGTAACTGCAAATAGTCACAATGGACGCATTTCTCTCGGAAACGTTTACATTTATCTTCTGGCAGTTAAAGAGACGTGATGATCCTTGCGGGCGCACCACTCTGTACGTAATTTAAGCATCTAAGTTGTTGCAGTCGACAAGTAAGGAGCACAGCAAGTCAAGTTTTAGTTTTTGAAAACTCAATTTTTGGCCGCTTTTGCTGCCTTGTAGTTGACCTAGGACCTTAAGATTTGGCACGAACCGAGCTCTGGCAGCCACATTACAAAAGAAAAAGCGAGAAGTGGTAATGTGTAGAAAAAACCGCAGAAAATCGTACGTTAAATACATTTGTTTTCGAAATGACGTAACTGCAAATCGTCACAATGGACGCATTTCTCTCGGAAACGTTTACATTTATCTTCTGGCAGTTAAAGTCGAGTGATGATCCTTGCGGGCGCACCACTCTGTACGTAATTTAAGCATCTAAGTTGTTGCAGTCGACAAGTAAGGAGCACAGCAAGTCAAGTTTTAGTTTTTGAAAACTCGATTTGTGGCCGCTTTTGCTGCCTTGTAGTTGACCTAGGACCTTAAGATTTGGCACGAACCGAGCTCTGGCAGCCACATTACACAAGAAAAAGCGAGAAGTGGTAATGTGTAGAAAAAACCGCAGAAAATCTTACGTTTAATACATTTGTTTTCGAATTGACGTAACTGCAAATCGTCACAATGGACGCATTTCCCTCGGAAACGTTTACATTTATCTTCTGGCAGTTAAAGTCGAGTGATGATCCTTGCGGGCGCACCACTCTGTACGTAATTTAAGCATCTAAGTTGTTGCAGTCGACAAGTAAGGAGCACAGCAAGTCAAGTTTTAGTTTTTGAAAACTCAATTTTTGGCCGCTTTTGCTGCCTTGTAGTTGACCTAGGACCTTAAGATTTGGCACGAACCGAGCTCTGGCAGCCACATTACAAAAGAAAAAGCGAGAAGTGGTAATGTGTAGAAAAAACCGCAGAAAATCGTACGTTAAATACATTTGTTTTCGAAATGACGTAACTGCAAATCGTCACAATGGACGCATTTCTCTCGGAAACGTTTACATTTATCTTCTGGCAGTTAAAGTCGAGTGATGATCCTTGCGGGCGCACCACTCTGTACGTAATTTAAGCATCTAAGTTGTTGCAGTCGACAAGTAAGGAGCACAGCAAGTCAAGTTTTAGTTTTTGAAAACTCAATTTTTGGCCGCTTTTGCTGCCTTGTAGTTGACCTAGGACCTTAAGATTTGGCACGAACCGAGCTCTGGCAGCCACATTACAAAAGAAAAAGCGAGAAGTGGTAATGTGTAGAAAAAACCGCAGAAAATCGTACGTTAAATACATTTGTTTTCGAATTGACGTAACTGCAAATCGTCACAATGGACGCATTTCTCTCGGAAACGTTTACATTTATCTTCTGGCAGTTAAAGAGACGTGATGATCCTTGCGGGCGCACCACTCTGTACGTAATTTAAGCATCTAAGTTGTTGCAGTCGACAAGTAAGGAGCACAGCTGGTCAAGTTTTAGTTTTTGAAAACTCAATTTTTGGCCGCTTTTGCTGCCTTGTAGTTGACCTAGGACCTTAAGATTTGGCACGAACCGAGCTCTGGCAGCCACATTACAAAAGAAAAAGCGAGAAGTGGTAATGTGTAGAAAAAACCGCAGAAAATCGTACGTTAAATACATTTGTTTTCGAAATGACGTAACTGCAAATCGTCACAATGGACGCATTTCTCTCGGAAACGTTTACATTTATCTTCTGGCAGTTAAAGTCGAGTGATGATCCTTGCGGGCGCACCACTCTGTACGTAATTTAAGCATCTAAGTTGTTGCAGTCGACAAGTAAGGAGCACAGCAAGTCAAGTTTTAGTTTTTGAAAACTCAATTTTTGGCCGCTTTTGCTGCCTTGTAGTTGACCTAGGACCTTAAGATTTGGCACGAACCGAGCTCTGGCAGCCACATTACAAAAGAAAAAGCGAGAAGTGGTAATGTGTAGAAAAAACCGCAGAAAATCGTACGTTAAATACATTTGTTTTCGAATTGACGTAACTGCAAATCGTCACAATGGACGCATTTCCCTCGGAAACGTTTACATTTATCTTCTGGCAGTTAAAGTCGAGTGATGATCCTTGCGGGCGCACCACTCTGTACGTAATTTAAGCATCTAAGTTGTTGCAGTCGACAAGTAAGGAGCACAGCTGGTCAAGTTTTAATTTTTGAAAACTCAATTTTTCGCCACTTTTGCTGCCTTGTAGTTGACCTAGGACCTTAAGATTTGGCACGAACCGAGCTCTGGCAGCCACATTACACAAGAAAAAGCGAGAAGTGGTAATATGTAGAAAAAATGGTCAGTATAGCAGAATTCGGGCGGGCGTTGTCGTGGAGTAGTATGACTTAGTCTGCCTGTTCGTTGATCTCGGAGTGCATCTGCAAGGCGTCTCAGTTGTTAACAGTAAACGTCAGCAGTGATGCTTTACACCTGGTGGAAGAGATAAGCAGTACATCACACCGCCGCTGTTCCACCAGATACATAACTTTATCTTTTATGGGTGCGCACAGGTCTTCGTACGGGGACATGCTGCTTTGTTTGAGGTCAACCATTCGTTTCTTTTCCTTATGTTAGCGTAAAGACACATCTTCTTGTCACCAGTTACGAGGCACGATAGGAATGGTCTGTGTTATTCACGAGCCAATTGATGACAAGCAAGCAGAGATTCACATATTGCCGCCGGCTCATTTTTGTCGGCTTACAGTATGCGGTACCCATACATTCGATTTTTCGAACCTTCCCGATTGCGAACAAATGTCGCACGATGGTGGAACGATCACTGTTCATCAGAGTGACGTGAATCACTGTGGATTAATGTGTTTAAACGACCTTCATCAATCCTTGACGGTCTTCCTGAACGTGTAAAGTCACTAATGTCAGAACGATGCTCCTCTGTCCAGTGGCATTATCCCCATAAATGACGCAAACATTGGTGGCTGCCTCCGCTGCTGTTACCCCTTTACTGAACTGTAACAGAAGAATATCTCGGAAACGTTCCGATTTCTGCACTTGGTTCTCCATTTTCTAGCGTCCACATCTGCAATCGCTATATCCGAATACCGATAGGTAAACTGAAGTAGCAATAGTGTAGAGTAAATAGAAAATGGCAATCGATAAATAAACCCATAGGAACCGGAATAGCAACATGCGAAACAAAAACTGTACGAACTTATGCACCAACCTAGTAATTTATATTATTTAATGGCTAACACGTGCACTGTCCCATGTGCAGAGACAATAACTGGATTTTCAGTATTATATATAATTATTGACCGACTTTAGAAATTTAAAACGCTGACAATCTATTCATTAAGCGCTATAATGTTATGTTAAATGTTCAACGCAGTAAGTCAAATATAACGGTCATACACAAAGTACATGCTTGGGACAGCCTAACTCACGCCGTGGATATTAAGCGGACTATATTCTTTTGATATCTCAGAATGAGAGCACTTACCCACTTCCAACAAAGTTTACCCGTAACTTCAAACCTTCCCAAAGTTTTTAAAGCTGATACACCCCGCCTACCCCCGAAATAATGAAACGAAGGAAGGTTAATGCTTAATAAATTTTCGCTGTTCATCCAGTAAAACCTCATGCATGACGTTTAAATTTATTACTTCTTTACGGTTAGGTCTATCTAATCACAACAGATTTTGCATAGAATACGCGCACATACCACTGAGTGTACCTGCAAACTTATATAACCGTACGATACGTAGTTCAGAAGATATATTGAGATGTATGTTCACCCAGCTTCTCCTTAAAACGGGGTGCAAATGATCCACAGAGTATACTCAACCCAAGTTTGACGACGAGAACACTCAGATTTCTACAAACTTTATACATTTCAAATCTTTTGTAACGTTTTTCATTTGTCTGTGGTGAGTAATCCGAAACTATTGAAACCAACATGACTAGGGTTTTGCGTCTTCAATCATAAACGCCTTATATGGTCAACGTCAAATATTTAACACATTAAATCATTTGTAAAGGAATCACACATTTCAATTAGTTTTATACATGAGAATTCGATTCTTTAAAGAATCTGGACGGAGGGGGATACTTGTGAGAGAGGAATTTGCGTAGATAATCGTTAAAATATAATACAGCATCAAAATTTGGTGCTTTCATTTGAACAATCATGGTATGGTAACAATGAAGTAACTTCCAGATGTTGTTTACACTTTTGAATCAATATACACAAAAATGGTTCAAATGGCTCTGAGCGCTATGCGACTTAACTTCTGAGGTCATCAGTCCCCTAGAACTTAGAACTACTTAAACCTAACTAACCTAAGGACATCACATACATCCATGCCCAAGGCAGGTTTCTAACCTGCGACCATAGCGGTCACGTGGTTCCAGACTGAAGCGCCTAGAAGAGCACGGCCACACCGTGCACTGATAACACTACACTACAAATTACACACACACACACACACACACACACACACACACACACACACACACACAGAGTCTCTGTACTCTTCCCGTCTATTGCCATTTCCTATTTCCTACCTGTCACTATCTCATACTACCCAATCTTGTTTAACCTATGAGTTCACCATTAATGAACTCCGATGAACGGTCGTATTACTAAACGTTTGTTGCATTTCTGTAAAAGGCATTTGTGTATTCTATTTGTGCACTATTTATTAGCAATATTCCTGGATGAAAGCCACACATTATCGTTAAAGTATTCTCTTAGCTTTTGTAATCTCTGATTCTAATGTTTATTTTTAACATCAAACATCGGAAGAACAGAAGATCATATTACATTTTTTCTATAGAATATGTAAGTGAAACATTTGTTTAAATATTGAGATGCGTTGTCTAACACGTAAGCTATGTATTATCTTTGTAATGGTGAGATACCTAAACAAGATGTGATGTTATTTCCAACTTGTAATGTCATCTTTGAAAATGATGTATTTTAGTATAACAGAGTAAACAACATGCACGATTGCTTCATCGTGATATCCTATACAATAAAAAAAAAATAAAAATAAAAAAACCAACTGAAATCCTGATGATGAAGCTATGACAACAAAAAAAGCACGCTAATGAAGGGACAGTAAACTGATTTCAGCATTACATTTTTCCACTTACGTTACTGGACAGGTTTTGCCAGAAATGTCCCCTAAGGCAATCATAATACAGAAGACACGTTTCTGGTGCGAATATGGGGTTCTCGAAAGTCAAATTGTGAAGCCATGAGTCTGAAACACGACCTATAGCACAGCTGTTCAGAAGCTCAACAGACTGCTTTGGTTGAGTCTATTACTTTTTTCATTCCTCCTAGCCGTGTATGAATTTTCTTTTCATCTAAGTGATTCGTTTCACCTACATTTCAGGACCCGTCCTCAATAGCCGACGCTGAATATATTTCGCAATATTCACACGTACATTACAATGATTTTGTTCACAGCTATTATATTTGCAGCAAGTGCGGTATATTATTTTTCCCAAAAATATTCCGTCATCAGCTGCACAAGTGGATTACTTTATTGCTTTAACAGGTTTCGACAGATTAATATGTCATCTACCGAAGTTCAGTAATGGCTTATAACACAGGTACGCAGACGCCTATACCTTCGTCAGTGAAGTAATAAGGCTCCAGTTTCAAAAGGCTGTAGGAAGAGAACCACTGCTCAGAATGGCGTCATATTTTAACAGGAATATTATTGACGCAGGGGGAAACGTCAAGGATTTAAAAACGTTAAAGAAAATTTTACTAATAGATGGCGAAATAAGCGTCTTAACGTAAGTGGGGTCGGTTAAAATGGCAGATGACTCACAATACGAAGGCCATTTTTTAAACTGCAGATTATACACTCCTGGAAATTCAAATAAGAACACCATGAATTCATTGTCCCAGGAAGGGGAAACTTTATTGACACATTCCTGGGGTCAGATACATCACATGATCACACTGATAGAACCACAGGCACATAGACACAGGCAACAGAGCATGCACAATATCGGCACTAGTACAGTGTATATCCACCTTTCGCAGCAATGCAGGCTGCTATTCTCCCATGGAGACGATCGTAGAGATGCTGGATGTAGTCCTGTGGAACGGCTTGCCATGCCATTTCCACCTGGCGCCTCAGTTGGACCAGCGTTCGTGCTGGACGTGCAGACCGCGTGAGACGCCGCTTCATCCAGTCCCAAACATGCTCAATGGGGGAGAGATCCGGAGATCTTGCTGGCCAGGGTAGTTGACTCACACCTTCTAGAGCACGTTGGGTGGCACGGGATACATGCGGACGTGCATTGTCCTGTTGGAACAGCAAGTTCCCTTGCCAGTCTACGAATGGTAGAACGATGGGTTCAATGACGGTTTGGATGTACCGTGCACTATTCAGTGTCCCCTCGACGATCACCAGTGGTGTACGGCCAGTGTAGGAGATCGCTCCCCACACCATGATGCCGGGTGTTGGCCCTGTGTGCCTCGGTCGTATGCAGTCCTGATTGTGGCGCTCACCTGCACAGCGCCAAACACGCATACGACCATCATTGGCACCAAGGCAGAAGCGACTCTCATCGCTGAAGACGACACGTCTCCATTCGTCCCTCCATTCACGCCTGTCGCGACACCACTGGAGGCGGGCTGCACGATGTTGGGGCGTGAGCGGAAGACGGCCTAACGGTGTGCGGGACCGTAGCCCAGCTTCATGGAGACGGTTGCGAATGGTCCTCGCCGATACCCCAGGAGCAACAGTGTCCCTAATTTGCTGGGAAGTGGCGGTGCGGTCCCCTACGGCACTGCGTAGGATCCTACGGTCTTGGCGTGCATCCGTGCGTCGCTGCGGTCCGGTCCCAGGTCGACGGGCACGTGCACCTTCCGCCGACCACTGGCGACAACATCGATGTACTGTGGAGACCTCACGCCCCACGTGTTGAGCAATTCGGCGGTACGTCCACCCGGCCTCCCGCATGCCCACTATACGCCCTCGCTCAAAGTCCGTCAACTGCACATACGGTTCACGTCCACGCTGTCGCGGCATGCTACCAGTGTTAAAGACTGCGATGGAGCTCCGTATGCCACGGCAAACTGGCTGACACTGACGGCGGCGGTGCACAAATGCTGCGCAGCTAGCGCCATTCGACGGCCGACACCGCGGTTCCTGGTGTGTCCGCTGTGCCGTGCATGTGATCATTGCTTGTACAGCCCTCTCGCAGTGTCCGGAGCAAGTATGGTGGGTCTGACACACCGGTGTCAATGTGTTCTTTTTTCCATTTCCAGGAGTGTACTATCCACACTGTTCAATGTGAATGAATGCGCAAGTTCTATAGTCAACAGTTGAGGCATTGTTGGTTAGTTGAGCCCATCCACCACCACAAGGTCGTACAAAAGTGGTTAGGAAAAATAGGCTTTTAATTGTCCTGAGGTCGAAAACCGCATAAAAAGAGTAAGGACATCGGTTTTCTAATGCCCTTAAGGCAGGCGCAAGGCATTTTCAGTGTGCTGTCCACTGTTTTCTGCTGCAAGTTGAAACTGAGAAACAGCATATTCCACAACAGGTCGAAGTGTCTCGGGGGCTATGTTCAGAATGCGTTTCGCAATGCGTGCTTTCTTCAAGTCAGCTACGTTCGTCATTGGAACACTGAACACATCATTCACATAACCCCACAGCCAGAAGTCACACAGATTAAGACCAGCTGATCTGGACGGCCAGACTGTAGAGAAATGTCGGCAGACACTTCTACCATTTCCGGAAAATTTCTGCAGCAGTGTGCAGTGTGTGGAGGAGCACACACACCCACACTGTTGAAGGGTTGGAAAGACGTTGGTGCAAACCAGTGCCTGTACAGGTAACAATGTTTGTAGGACTCGTCTCCTCGAAAAAACACGGCCCTTTTTAAACAATATTCCGTAACTGCAATCAATTTCCTATCAAATGGCCATTCAACTCAGTTTTTCCCGCCAATTTTCAGGTGGGATACAAGACAGGGGTAGCTGGGAGTTTCCCAGAAGTTAATAGTTTCCATAGTTAATTAACTAGTCAATCAAGATGATATTAAGTGCTGGTATCGGTGAGGGAAGTTCCCAGAAAGGTAAAAGGGTGAAGAGGGGTAGGGGTTTCTCTCAAAAGTAAACGTTTCTGAGAGAAGGGCGACAAATGTGACGATCAGTCATTACGTCATTACGAAACAAAAGACGAAACGGGAGATTTTCTTCCGTTTTTACTACATATTAACACTTTTCACACTTTCTCAAGCTCTGTGGCGGCGAGACCTCAGATCATGCAAAAGCTCAAGTTCCTTGGTCAACTGCAAGGCACTAACTCCGGATAATAATTGAATTTTCGAAAACTAAACATTAATTTTAATATTTCTTTCTTGCCGATTGCTTCAACTTAGAAGGCTCTGTTTTGTTGCTTGTAGTGCCATCGAATACCTCAGCACCCGCCGTAAGTTTCTAATCGATAAATGTAAACGTTTCTGAGAGAAGGGCGACAATTGTGACGATCAGTCACTACGTCATTACGAAAGAAAAGACGAAACGGGAGATTTTCTTCCGTTTTTACTACATATTAACACTTTTCACACTTTCTCAAGTTCTGTGGCTGCGAGACCTCAGATCATGCAAAACCTCAAGGTCCTCGGTCAACTGTAAGACACGAACTCCGACTAATAATTGAATTTTCGAAAACAAAAACATTAATTTTACTACTTCTTTCTTGCCGATTGCTTCAACATCGAAGGCTCTGTTTTGTTGCTTGTAGTGCCATCGAATACCTCAGCACCTGCCGTAAGTTTCAAAACGATAAATGTAAACGATTCTGAGAGAAGGGCGACAATTGTGACGATCAGTCATTACGTCATTACGAAACAAAAGACGAAACGGGAGATTTTCTTCCGTTTTTACTACATATTAACACTTTTCACACCTTCTCAGGCTCTGTGGCGGCGAGACCTCAGTTCATGCAAAACCTCAAGGTCCTCGGTCAACTGCAAAGCACTAACTCCGGCTAATAATTGAATTTTCGAAAACCAAAACATTAATTTTACTACTTCTTTCTTGCCGATTGCTTGAACTTAGAATTCTCTGTTTTGTTGCTTGTAGTGCCATCGAATACGTCAGCACACGGCGTAAGTTTCCAAACGATAAATGTAAACGTATCAGAGAGAAGGGCGACAATTGTGACGATCAGTCATGACGTCATTACGAAACAAAAGACGAAACGGGAGATTTTCTTCCGCCTTTACTACATATTAACACTTTTCACACTTTCCCAAGCTCTGTGGCGGCGAGACCTCAGTTCATGCCAAACCTCAAGGTCCTCAGTCAACTGCAAGGCACTAACTCCGGCTAATAATTGAATATTCGAAAACCAAAACATTAATTTTACTACTTCTTTCTTGCCGATTGCTTTAACTTAGAAGGCTCTGTTTTGTTGCTTGTAGTGCCATCGAATACCTCAGCACCCGCCGTAAGTTTCCAAACGATAAATGTAAACGTTTCTGAGAGAAGGGCGACAATTGTGACGATCAGTCATTACGTCTTTACGAAACAAAAGACGAAACGCGAGATATTCTTCCGTTTTTACTACATATTAACACTTTTCACACTTTCCCAAGCTTTGTGGCGGCGAGACCTCAGTTCATGCAAAACCTCAAGGTCCTCGGTCAACTGCAAGGAACTAACTCCGGTTAATAATTGAATTTTCGAAAACCAAAACATTAATTTTACTACTTCTTTTTTGCCGATTGCTTGAACTTAGAAGGCTCTGTTTTGTTGCTTGTAGTGCCATCGAATACCTCAGCACAAGCCGTAAGTTTCCAAACGATAAATGTAAACGTTTCTGAGAGAAGGGCGACAATTGTGACGATCAGTCATTACGTAATTACGAAACAAAAGACGAAACGGGAGATTTTCTTCCGTTTTTACTACATATTAACATTTTTCACACTTTCTCAAGCTCTGTGGCGGCGAGACCTCAGTTCATGCAATACCTCAAGGTCCTCGGTCAACTGCAAGGCACTAACTCCGGATAATAATTGAATATTCGAATACCAAAACAATAATTTTACTACTTCTTTCTTGCCGATTGCTTCAACTTAGAAGGCTCTGTTTTGTTGCTTGTAGTGCCATCGAATACCTCAGCACCCGCCGTAAGTTTCCAAACGATAAATCTAAACGTTTCTGAGAGAAGGGCGACAATTGTGACGATCAATCATTACGTCATTACCAAACAAATGACGAAACGGGAGATTTTCTTCCGTTTTTACTACATATTAACACTTTTCACACTTTCTCAAGCTCTGTTGCGGCGAGACCTCAGTTCATGCAAGACTTCAAGGTCCTCGGTCAACTAAAAGGCACTAACTCCTGCTAATAATTGAATTTTCGAAAACCAATGCCTTAATTTTACTACTTCTTTCTCTGCCGATTGTTTCAACTTAGAAGGCTCTGTTTTGTTGTTTGTAGTGTCATCGAATAACACAGCACCCGCCGTAAGTTTCCAAACGATAAATGTAAACGTTTCTGAGAGAAGGGCGACAATTGTGACGATCAGTCATTACGTCATTACGAAACAAAAGACGATACGGGAGATTTTCTCCCGTTTTTACTACATATTAACACTTTTTACACTTTCTCAAGCTCTGTGGCGGCGAGACCTCAGTTCATGCAAAACCTCAAGGGCCTCAGTCAACTGCAAGGCACTAACTCCGGCTAATAATTGAATATTCGAAAACAAAAACATTAATTTTACTACTTATTTCTTGCCGATTGCTTCAACTTAGAAGACTCTGTTTTGTTGTTTGTAGTGCCATCGAACACCTCAGCACCCGCCGTAAGTTTCCAAACGATAAATGTAAACGTTTCTGGGAGAAGGGCGGCAAATGTGACGATCAGTCATTACGTCATTGCGAAACAAAAGACGAAACGGGAGATTTTCTTCCGTTTTTACTACATATTAACACTTTTCACACTTTCTCAAGCTCTGTGGCGGGGAGACCTCAGTTCATGCAAAACCTCAAGGTCCTCGGTCAACTGCAAGGCGCTAACTCCTGCTAATAATTGAATTTTCGAAAACCAAAACATTAAAATTACTACTTCTTTCTTGCCGATTGCTTCAACTTAGAAGGCTCTGTTTTGTTGCTTGTAGTGCCATCGAATACCTCAGCACCCGCCGTAAGTTTCCAAACGACAAATGTAAACGTTTCTTAGAGAAGGGCGACAATTGTGACGATCAGTCATTACGTCATTACGAAACGAAAGACGAAACGGGAGATTTTCTTCCGTTTTTACTACATATTAACACTTTTCACACTTATTCAAGCTCTGTGGCGGCGAGACCTCAGGTCATGCAAAACCTCAAGGTCCTCGGTCAACTGTAAGGCACTAACCCCGGCTAATAATTGAATTTTCGAAAAATAAAACATAAATTTTACTACTTCTTTCTTGCCGATTGCTTCAACTTAGAAGGCTCTGTTTTGTTGCTTGTAGTGCCATCGAATACCTCGGCACCAGCCGTAAGTTTCCAAACGATAAATGTAAACGTTTCTGAGAGAAGGACGACAAATGTGACGATCAGTTATTACGTCATTACGAAACAAAAGACGAAACGGGAGATTTTCTTCCGATTTTACAATATATTAACACTTTTCGCTCTTTCTCATGCTATGTGGCTATTAGACCTCATTTCATGCAAAACCTCAAGGTCCTCGGTCAAGTGCAAGGCACTGACTCTGAATAATAATTGAATATTCGAAAACCAAAACATTACTTTTACTGCTTCTTTCTTGCTGATTGCTTCAACTTAGAAGGCTCTGTTTTGTTGCTTGTAGTGCCATCGAATATCACAGCACCCGCCGTATGTTTCCAAACGATAAATGTAAACGTTTCTGAGAGAAGGGCGACAATTATGACGATCAGTCAATACGTCATTACGAAACAAAAGACGAAACGGGAGATTTTCTTCCCTTTTTACTACATATTATCACTTTTCACACATTCTCAAGCTCTGTGGCGGCGAGACCTCAGTTCATGCAACACCTCAAGGTCTTCGGTCAACTGCAAGGCACTAACTCCGGCTAATAATAGAATTTTCGAAAACCAAAACATTAATTTTGCTACTTCTTTCTTGCCGATTGCTTCAACTTAGAAGGCTCTTTTTTGTTGCTTCTAGTGCCATCGAATATCACAGCGCCCGCCGTAAGTTTCCAAACGATAAATGTAAACGTTTCTGAGAGAAGGGCGACAATTGCGACGATCAGTCATTACATCATTACGAAACAAAAGACGAAACATGAGATTTTCTCCCGTTTTATTACATATTAACACTTTTCACACTTTCTCATACTCTGTGGCGGCGAGACCTCAGTTCATGCAATACCTCAAGGTCCTCGGTCAACTGCAAGGCACTAACTCTAGCTAATAATTGAATTTTCGAAAACTAAAACATTAATTTTACTACTTCTTTCTTGCCGATTGCTTCAACTTAGAAGGCTCTGTTTTGTTGTTTGTAGCGCCATCGAATATCACAGCACCCGCCGTTAGTTTCCAAACGATAAATGTAAACGTTTCTGAGAGAAGGGCGACAATTGTGATGATCAGTCATTACGTCATTACGAAACAAAAGACGAAACGGGAGATTTTACTCCGTTTTTACTACATATAAACACTTTTCACACATTCTCAAGCTCTGTGGCGGCGAGACCTCAGTTCATGCAATACCTCAAGGTCCTCGGTCAACTGCAAGGCACTAACTCCGGATAATAATTGAATATTCGAAAATCAAAACATTAATTTTACAACTTCTTTCTTGCCGATTGCTTCAACTTAGAAGACTCTGTTTTGTTGCTTGTAGTGCCATCGAACACCTCAGCACCCGCCGTAAGTTTCCAAACGATAAATGTAAACGTTTCTGAGAGAAGGACGACAATTGTGACGATCAGTGATTACGTCATTACAAAACAAAAAACGAAACGGGAGATTTTTCTTCCGTTTTTACTACATATTAACACTTTTAACACTTTCTCAAGCTCTGTGGCGGCGAGACCTCAGTTCATGCAAAACCTCAAGGTCTTCGGTCAACTGCAAGGCACTAACTCCGGCTAATAATTGAATTTTCGAAAACCAAATCATTACTTCTTTCTTGCCGATTGCTTCAACTTAGAAATCTCTGTTTTGTTGCTTGTAGTGCCATCGAGTACCTCAACACCCACCGTAAGTTTCCAAACGATAAATGTGAACGTTTCTGAGAGAAGGGCGACAATTGTGACGATCAGTCATTATGTCATTACGAAACAAAAGACGAAACGGGAGATTTTCTTCCGTTTTTACTACATATTAACACTTTTCACACTTTCTCAAGCTCTGTGGCGGGGAGACCTCAGTTCATGCAAAACCTCAAGGTCCTCGGTCAACTGCAAGGCGCTACCTCCGGCTAATAATTGAATTTTCGAAAACCAAAACATTAAAATTCCTACTTCTTTCTTGCCGATTGCTTCAACTTAGAAGGCTCTGTTTTGTTGCTTGTAGTGCCATCGAATACCTCGGCACCAGCCGAAAGTTTCCAAACGATAAATGTAAACGTTTCTGAGAGAAGGACGACAAATGTGACGATCAGTCATTACGTCATTACGAAACAAAAGACGAAACGGGAGATTTTCTTCCGTTTTTACTACATATTAACACTTTTCACACTTACTCAAGCTTTGTGACGGCGAGACCTCAGTTCATGCAAAACCTCAAGGTCCTCGGTCAACTGTAAGGCACTAACCCCGGCTAATAATTGAATTTTCGAAAAATAAAACATAAATTTTACTACTTCTTTCTTGCCGATTGCTTCAACTTAGAAGGCTCTGTTTTGTTGTTTGTAGTGCCATCGAAAACCTCAGCACCAGCCGAAAGTTTCCAAACGATAAATGTAAACGTTTCTGAGAGAAGGACGACAAATGTGACGATCAGTCATTACGTCATTACGAAACAAAAGACGAAACGGGAGATTTTCTTCCGTTTTTACAATATATTAACACTTTTCGCTCTTTCTCATGCTATGAGGCTAATAGACCTCAGTTCATGCAAAACCTCAAGGTCCTCGGTCAAGTGCAAGGCACCAACTATGACTAATAATTGAATATTCGAAAACCAAAACATTACTTTTACTGCTTCTTTCTTGCTGATTGCTTCAACTTAGAAGGCTCTGTTTTGTTGCTTGTAGTGCCATCGAATATCACAGCACCCGCCGTATGTTTCCAAACGATAAATGTAAACGTTTCTGAAAGAAGGGCGACAATTACGACGATCAGTCAATACGTCATTACGAAACAAAAGACGAAACGGGAGATTTTCTTCCCTTTTTACTACATATTATCACTTTTCACACATTCTCAAGCTCTGTGGCGGCGAGACCTCAGTTCATGCAAAACCTCAGAGACCTCGGTCAACTGCAAGGCACTATCTCCGGCTAATAATTGAATTTTCGAAAACCAAAACATTAATTTTACTACTTCTTTCTTGCCGATTGCTTCAACTTAGAAGGCTCTGTTTTGTTGCTTGCAGTGCCATCGAATACCTCAGCTCCCGCTGTAAGTTTCCAAACGATAAATGTAAACAATTCTGAGAGAAGGGCGACAATTGTGACGATCAGTCATTACGTCATTACAAATCAAAAGACGAAACGAGTGATGTTCTTCCGTTTTTACTACATATTAACACTTTTCACACTTTCTCAAGCTCTGTGGCGGCGAGACCTCAGTTCATGCAAAACCTCAAGGTCTTCGGTCAACCGCAAGGCGCTAACTCCGGCTAATAATTGAATTGTCGAAAACCAAAACATTAATTTAACTACTTCTTTCTTGCCGATTGCTTCAACTTAGAAGGCTCTATTTTGTTGCTTGTAGTGCCATCGAATATCACAGCACCCGCCGTATGATTCCAAACGATAAAGGTAAACGTTTCTGAGAGAAGGGCGACAATTATGACGATCCGTCATTACGTCATTACGAAACAAAAGACGAAACGGGAGATTTTCTTCCGTTTTTACTACATATTATCACTTTTCACACATTCTCAAGCTCTGTGGCGGCGAGACCTCAGTTCATGCAGAACCTCAGAGACCTCGGTCAACTGGAAGGCATTAACTCCGGCTAATAATTGAATATTCGACAACCAAAGCATTAATTTTACTACTTCTTTCTTGCCGATTGCTTCAACTCAGAATTCTCTATTTTGTTGCTTGTAGTGCCATCGAATACCTCAGCACCCGCCGTAAGTTTCCAAACGATAAATGTAAACGTTTGTGAGAGAAAGGCGACAATTATGATGATCAGTCATTCCGACATTACAAAACTAAAATTGAAACGGGAGATTCTCTTCCGTTTTTACTACATATTAACACTTTTCACACTTTCTCAAACTCTGTGGCGGCGAGACCTCAGTTCATGGAAAACCTCAAGGTCCTCGGTCAACTGCAAAGCACTAACTCCGGCTAATAATTGAATTTTCGAAAACCAAAACATTAATTTTACTACTTCTTTCTTGCCTTTTGCTTCAACTTAGAAGGCTCTGTTTTGTTGCTTGTAGTGCCATCGAATTCCTCAGTACCCGCCGTAAGTTTCCAAACGATGAATGTAAACGTTTCTGGGAGAAGGGCGACAAATGTGACGATCAGTCTTTACGTCATTTCGAATCAAAAGACGAAACGGGAGATTTTTTTCCGTTTTTACTACATATTAACACTTGTCACACTTTCTTAAGCTCTGTGGCGGTGAGACCTCAGTTCATGCAAAACATCAAGGTCTTCGGTCAACCGCAAGGCACTAACTCCGGCTAATAATTGAATTTTCGAAAACCAAAACATTAATTTAACTACTTCTTTCTTGCCGATTGCTTCGACTTAGAAGGCTCTGATTTGTTGCATGTAGTGCCATCGAATATCACAGCACCCGCCGTAAGTTTCCAAACGATAAATGTAAACGTTTCTGAGAGAAGGGCGACAATTGTGACGATCAGTCATTACGTCATTACGAAACAAAAGATGAAACGGGAGATTTTTTACCGTTTTTACTACATATTAACACTTTTCACACTTTCTCAAGCTCTGTGGCGGGGAGACCACAGTTCATGCAAAACCTCAAGGTCCTCGGTCACATGCAAGGCGCTAACTCCGGCTAATAATTGAATTTTCGAAAACCAAAACATTAAAATTACCACTTCTTTCCTGCCGATTGCTTCAACTTAGAAGGCTCTGTTTTGTTGCTTGTAGTGCCACCGAATGCCTCAGCACCCGCCGTAAGTTTCCAAACGATAAATGTAAACGTTTGTGAGAGAAGGGCGACAATTGTGACGATCAGTCATTACGTCATTACGAAACACAAGCCGAAACGGGAGATTTTCTTCCGTTTTTACTACATATTAACACTTTTCACACTTACTCAAGCTCTGTGGCGGCGAGACCTCAGGTCATGCAAAACCTCAAGGTCCTCGGTCAACTGTAAGGCACTAACCCCGGCTAATAATTGAATTTTCGAAAAATAAAACATAAATTTTACTACTTCTTCCTTGCCGATTGCTTCAACTTAGAAGGCTCTGTTTTGTTGCTTGTAGTGCCATCGAATACTTCGGCGCCAGCCGTAAGTTTCCAAACGATAAATGTAAACGTTTCTAAAAGAAGGACGACAAATGTGACGATCAGTCATTACGTCATTACGAAACAAAAGACGAAACGGGAGATTTTCTTCCGTTTTTACAATATATTAACACTTTTCGCTCTTTCTCATGCTATGTGGCTATTAGACCTCAGTTCATGCAAAACCTCAAGGTCCTCGGTCAACTGCAAGGCGCCAACTCGAGCTCATAATTGAATTTTCGAAAACCAAAACATAAAAATTACTACTTCTTTCTTGCCGATTGCTTCAACTTAGAAGGCTCTGTTTTGTTGCTTGTAGTGCCATCGAATATCACAGCACCCGCCGTATGAATTCAAACGATAAATGTAAACGTTTCTGAGAGAAGGGCGACAATTATGACGATCAGTCATTCCGTCATTACGAATCAAAAGACGAAACGGGAGATTTTCTTCCGTTTTTACTACATCACTTTTCACACATTCTCAAGCTCTGTGGCGGCGAGACCTCAGTTCATGCAAAACCTCAGAGACCTCGGTCAACTGCAAGGCACTATCTCCGGCTAATAATTGAATTTTCGAAAACCAAAACATTAAAATTACTACTTCTTTCTTGCCGATTGCTTCAACTTAGAAGGCTCTGTTTTGTTGCTTGTAGTGCCATCGAATACCTCAGCACCCGCCGTAAGTTTCCAAACGATAAATGTAAACGTTTCTGAGAGAAGGGCGACAATTGTGACGATCAGTCGTTACGTCATTACAAAACAAAAGACGAAACGAGTGATTTTTTTCCGTTTTTACTACATATTAACACATTTCACACTTTCTCAAGCTCTGTGTCGGCGAGACCTCAGTTCATGCAAAACCTAAAGGTCCTCGGTCAACTGCAAGGCACTGACTCCGGCTAATAATTGAATTTTCGAAAACCAAGACACTTATATTACTACTTCTTTCTTGCCGATTGCTTCAACTTAGAAGACTCTGTTTTGTTGCTTGTAGTGCCATCGAATACCTCAGCACCCGCCGTAAGTTTCCAAACGATAAATGAAAACGTTTGTGAGAGAAGGGCGACAAATGTGACGATCAGTCATTATGTCATTACGAATCAAAAGACGAAACGGGAGATTTTCTTCCGTTTTTACTACATATTAACACTTTTCACACTTACTCAAGCTCTGTGGCGGCGAGACTTCAGGTCATGCAAAACCTCAAGGTCTTCGGTCAACTGCAAGGCACTAACCCCGGCTAATAATTGAATTTTCGAAAACCAAAACATAAATTTTACTACATCTTTCTTGCCGATTGATTCAACTTAGAAGGCTCTGTTTTGTTGCTTGTAGTGCCATCGAATACCTCGGCACCAGCCTTAAGTTTCCAAACGATAAATGTAAACGTTTCTGAGAGAAGGACGACAAATGTGACGATCAGTCATTACGTCATTACGAAACAAAAGACGAAACGGGAGATTTTCTTCCGCTTTTACAATATATTAACACTTTTCGCTCTTTCTCATGCTATGTGCCTATTAGACCTCAGTTCATGCAAAACCTCAAGGTCCTCGGTCAAGTGCAAGGCTCCAACTCTGGCTAATAATTGAATATTCGAAAACCAAAACATTACTTTTACTGCTTCTTTCTTGTTGATTGCTTCAACTTAGAAGGCTCTGATTTGTTGTTTGTAGTGCCTTCGAATATCACATCACCCGCCGTATGTTTCGGACGATAAATGTAAACGTTTCTGAGAGAAGGGCGACAATTATGACGATCAGTCATTACGTCATTACGAAACAAAAGACGAAACGGGAGATTACCTTCCCTTTTTACTACATATTATCACTTTTCACACATTCTCAAGCTCTGTGGCGGCGAGACCGCAGTTCATGCAAAACCTCAGAGACCTTGGTCAACTGCAAGGCACTATCTCCGGCTAATAATTGAATTTTCGAAAACCAAAACATTAATTTTACTACTTCTTTCTTGCCGATTGCTTCAACTTAGAAGGCTCTGTTTTGTTGCTTGTAGTTCCATGGAATACGTCAGCACACGGCGTAAGTTTCTAAACGATAAATGTAAACGGTTCTGAGAGAAGGGCGACAATTGTGACGATCAGTCATAACGTCATTACGATACAAAAGACGAAACGGGAGATTTTCTTCCGTTTTTACTACATATTTACACTTTTCACACTTTCTCAAGCTCTGTGGCGGCGAGACCTCAGTTCAGGCAAAACCTCAAGGTCCTCAGTCAACTGCAAGGCACTAACTCCGGCTAATAATTGAATTTTCGAAAACCAAAACATTAATTTTATTACTTCTTTTTTGCCGAATGCTTCAACTTAGAGGTCTCTGTTTTGTTGCTTATAGTGCCATCGAATACCTCAGCACCCGCCGTAAATTTCCAACCGATAAATGTAAACGTTTCTGAGAGAAGGGCGACAACTGTGACGATCAGTCATTACGTCATTACGAAACAAAAGACGAAACGGGAGATTTTCTTCCGTTTTTACTACATATAACACTTTTCACCCATTTTCAAGCTCTGTGGCGGCGACACCTCAGTTCATGCTAAACCTCAGAGTCCTCGGTCAACTGCAAGGCACTATCTCCGGCTAATAATTGAATTTTCGAAAACCAAAACATTAATTTTACTACTTCTTTCTTGCCGATTGCTTCAACATAGAACGCTCTGTTTTGTTGCATGTAGTGCCATCGAATACCTCAGCACCCGCCGTAAGTTTCCAAACGATAAATGTAAACGTTTCTGAGAGAAGGGCGACAAATGTGACGATCAGTCATTACGTCATTACGAAACAAAAGACGAAACGGGAGATTTTCTTCTGTTTTTACTACATATTAACACTTTTCACACTTTCTCAAGCTCTGTGGCAGCGAGAACTCAGTTCATGCAAAACCTCTAGGTCCTCGGTCAACTGCAAGGCACTAACTCTGGTTAATAATTGAAGTTTCGAAAACCAAAACATTAATTTTACTACTCCTTTCTTGCCGATTGCTTCTACTTTGAAAGCTCTGGTTTGTAGCTTGTAGTGCCATCGAATACCTCAGCACACGGCATAAATTTTCAAACGATAAATGTAAACGTTTCTGAGAGAAGGGCGACAAATGTGACGATCAGTCATTACGTCATTACGAAACAAAAGACGAAACGGGAGATTTTCTTCCGTTTTTACTACATATTAACACTTTTCACACATTCTCAAGCTCTGTGGCGGCGAGACCTCAGTTCATGCAAAACCTCAGAGACCTCGGTCAACTGCAAGGCACTATCTCCTGCTAATAATTGAGTTTTCGAAAACCAAAACATTAATTTTACTACTTCTTTCTTGCCGATTGCTTCAACTTAGAAAGCTCTGTTTTGTTGCTTGTAGTGCCATCGAATACCTCAGCACCCGCCGTAAGTTTCCAAACGATAAATGTAAACGTTTCTGAGAGAAGGGCGACAATTGTGACGATCTGTCATTACGTCATTACAAAACAAAAGACGAAACGAGTGATTTTTTTCCGTTTTTACTACATATTACCACTTTTCACACTTTCTCAAGCTCAGTGGCGGCGAGACCTCAGTTCATGCAAAACCTCAAGGTCCTCGGTCAACTGCAAGGCATTAACCATGGCTAATAATTGAATTTTCGAGAACCAAAACATTAATTTTAATACTTCTTTCTTGCCGATTGCTTCAACTTAGAAAGCTCTGGTTTGTAGCTTGTAGTGCCATCGAATACCTCAGCACACGGCGTAAGTTTCCAAACGATAAATGTAAACGTTTCTGAGAGAAGGGCGACAAATGTGACGATCAGTCATTACGTCATTACGAGACAAAATGAAGAAACGGGAGATTTTCTTCCGTTTTTACTACATATTAACACTTTTCACACTTTCTCAAGCTCTGTGGCGGCGAGACCTCAGTTCATGCAATACCTCAAGGTCCTCGGTCAACTGCAAGGCACTAACTCCGGATTATAATTGAATTTTCGAAAACCAAAACATTAATTTTACTACTTCTTTCTTGCCGAGTGCTTCAACTTAGAGGGCTCTGTTTTGTTGCTTGTAGTGCCGTCGAATGCCTCAGCACCCGCCGTAAGTTTCCAAACGATAAATGTAAACGTTTGTGAGAGAAGGGCAGCAAATGTGACGATCAGTCATTACGTCATTACGAAACAAGAGACGAAACGGGAGATTTTCTTTCGTTTTTACCACATATTAACACTTTTCACACTTTCTCAAGCTCTGTGGCGGCGAGGCCTCAGTTCATGAAAAACCTCAAGGTCCTCGGTCAACTGCAAGGCAGTAACTCTGGCTAATAATTGAATTTTCGAAAACCAAAACGTTAGTTTTACTACTTCTTTCTTGCCGATTACTTCAACTTAGAAGTCTCTGTTTTGTTGCTTGTAGTGCCATCGAATACCTCTGCACCCGCCGTAAGATTCAAAACGATAAATGTAAACGTTTCTGAGAGAAGGGCGACAATTGTGTCGATCAGTCATTACGTCATCACGAAACAAAAGGTGAAACGGGAGATTTTTTTCCGTTTTTACTATATATTAACACTTTTCGATCTTTCTCGTGCTATGTGGATACCAGACCTCAGTTCATGTAAAACCTCAAGGTCCTCGGTCAACTGCAAGGCACCTACTCAGGCTAATAATTGAACTTTCGAAAACCAAAACATTAATTTTACTACTTCTTTCTTGCCGATTGCTTCAACTTAGAAGGATCTGTTTTGTTGCTTGTAGTGCCATCGAATATCACAGCAGCCGCCGTAAGTTTCCAAACGATCAATATAAACGTTTCTGAGAGAAGGGCGACAATTGTAACGATCAGTCATTACGTCATTGCGAAAGAAAAGACGAAACGGGAGATTTTCTTCTGTTTTTACTACATATTGACACTTTTCACACTTTCTCAAGCTCTGTGTCGTCGAGACCTCAGTTCATTCAAAACCTCAAGGTCCTCGGTCAACTGCAAGGCCCTAACTCCGGCTAATAATTGAATTTTCGAAAACCAAAACATTAATTTTACTACTTCTTTCTTGGCGATTGCTTCAACTTAGAAAGCTCTGTTTTGTTGCTTGTAGTGCCATCGAATACGTCAGGACATGGCGTAAGTATCCAAACGATAAATGTAAATGTTTCTGAGAGAAGGGCAACAATTGTGACGATCAGTCATTACGTCATTACGAAACAAAAGACGAAACGGGAGATTTTCTTCCGTTTTTACTACATATTAACACTTTTCACACTTTCTCAAGCTCTGTGTCGGCGAGACCTCAGTTCATGCAAAACCTCAAGGTCCTTGGTCAACTGTTCGGCACTAACTCCGGCTAATAATTGAGTTTTCGAAAACCAAAACATTAAAATTACTACTTCTTTCTTGCCGATTGCTTCAATTTAGAAGGCTCTGTTTTGTTGCTTGTAGTGCCATCGAATACCTCAGCACACGGCGTAAGTTTCCAAACGATAAATGTAAACGTTTCTGAGAGAAGGGCGACAAAAGTGACGATCAGTCATTACGTCACTACGAAACAAAAGACGAAACGTGAGATTTACCTCCGTTTTCACTATATATTAATACATTTCGCTCTTTCTCATGCTATGTGGCTACCAGACCTCAGTTCATGCAAATCGTCGAGGTCCTCGGTCAACTGCAAAGCACCAACTCTGGCTAATAATTGAATATTCGAAAACCAAAACATTAATTTTACTACATCTTTCTTCCCAATTGCTTCAACTAAGAAGGCTATGTTTTGTTGCTTGTAGTGCCATCGAATACCTCAGCACCCGCCGTAAGTTTCCAAACGATAAATGTAAACGTTTCTGAGAGAAGGGCGACAATTGTGACGATCAGTCACTACGTCATTACGAAACAAAAGACGAAACGGGAGATTTTCTTCCGTTTTTACTACATATTAACACTTTTCACACTTTCTCAAGCTCTGTGGCGGCGAGTCCTCAGTTCATGCAAAACCACAGAGTCCTCGGTCAACTGCAAGGCACCATGTCTGGCTAATAATTGACTTTTCGAAAACCAAAACATTAATTTTACAACTTCTTTCTTGCCGATTGCTTCAACTTAGAAGTCTCTGTTTTGTTGCCTGTAGTGCCATCGAATACCTCAACACCCGCCATAAGTTTCCAAACGATAAATGTAAACATTTCTGAGAGATGGGCGACAATTTTGACGATCAGTCATTACGTCATTACGAAACAAAAGACGAAACGGGAGATTTTCTTCCGTTTTTACTACATATTAACACTTTTCACACTTTCTCAAGCTGTGTGGCGGCGAGACCTCAGTTCATGCAAAACCTCAACGTCCTCGGTCAACTGCAAGGCACTAACTCCGGCTAATAATTGAATTTTCGAAAACCAAAACATTAATTTTACTACTTCTTTCTTGCCGATTGCTTCAACTTCGAAGGCTCTGTTTTGTTGCTTGTAGTGCCATCGAATACGTCAGCACACGGCGTAAGTTTCCAAACGATAAATGTAAACGTTTCTGAGAGAAGGGCGACAATTGTGACGATCAGTCATTACGTCATTACGGAACAAAAGACGAAAAGGGAGATTTTCTTCCGTTTTTAATACATATTAACACTTTTCACACTTTCTCAAGCTCTGTGGCGGCGAGACCTCGGTTCATGCAAAACCTCATGGTCCTCGGTCAACTGCAAGGCACTAACTCCATCTAATAATTGCATTTTCGAAAACCAAAACATTAATTTTACTACTTCTTTCTTGCCAATTGCTTCAACTTAGAAGTCTCTGTTTAGTTGCTTGTAGTGCCATCGAATACCTCAGCACTCGCCGTAAGTTTCCAAACGGCAAATGTAAACGTTTCTGAGAAAAGGGCGACAATAATGACGATCAGTCAATACGTCATTACGAATCAAAAGACGAAATGGGAGATTTTCTTCCGTTTTTACTATATATTAACACTTTTCGCTCTTTCTCATGCTATGTGGCAACCAGACCTCAGTTTATGCAAAACCTCAAGGCCCTCATTCAACTGCAAGGCACCAACTCTGGCTAATAATTGAATTTTCGAAAACCAAAACATTACTTTTACTATTTCTTTCTTGCCGATTGCTTACACTTAGAAGGCTCTGTTTTGTTGCTTGTAGTGCCATCGAATACCTCAACACCCGCCGTAAGTTTCCAAACGATAAATGTAAACGTTTCTGAGAGAAGGACGACAATTGTGACGATCAGTCATTACGTCATTACGAAACAAAAGACGAAACGGGAGATTTCCTTCCGTTTTTACTACATATTAACACTTTTAACACTTTCTCAAGCTCTGTGGCGGCGAGACCTCAGTTCATGCAAAACCGCAAGGACCTCGGTCAACTGCAAGGCACTAACTCCGGCTTATAATTGAATTTTCGAAAACCAAAACATTAATTTTACTACTTCTTTCCTGCAGATTGCTTCAACTTAGAAGTCTCTGTTTTGTAGCTTGTAGTGCCATCGAATACCTCAGCACCCGCCGTAATTTTCCAAACGATAAATGTAAACGTTTCTGAGAAAAGGGCGACAATTGTGACGATCAGTCATTACGTCATTACGAATCGAAAGACGAAACGGGAGATTTTCTTCCGTTTTTACTATATATTAACACTTTTCGCTCTTTCTCATGCTATGTGGCAACCAGACATCAGTTCATGCAAAACCTCAAGGCCCTCATTCTACTGCAAGGCACCAACTCTTTCTAATAATTGAATATTCGAAAACCAAATCATTACTTTTACTACTTCCTTCTTGCCGATTGCTTCAACTTAAAGGCTCTGTTTTGTTGCTTGTAGTGCCATCGAATACCTCAGCACCCGCCGTAAGTTTCCAAACGATAAATGTAAACGTTTCTGAGAGAAGGGCGACAATTGTGACGATCAGTCATTACGTCATTACGAAACAAAAGACGAAACGGATGATTTTCTTCCGTTTTTACTACATATTAACACTTTTCACACTTTCTCAAGCTCTGTGGCGGCGAGACCTCAGTTCATGCAAAACCTCAGAGTCGTCGGTCAACTACAAGGCACTATCTCCGGCTAATAATTGAGTTTTCAAAAACCAAAACATTAATTTTACTACATCTTTCCTGCCGATTGCTTCAACTTAGAAGGCTCTGTTTTGTTGCTTTCACAGCACCCGCCCTAAGTTTCCAAACGATAAATGTAAACGTTTCTGAGAGAAGGGCGACAATTGTGACGTTCAGTCATTACGTCATCACGAAACAAAAGGTGAAACGGGAGATTTTTTTCCGTTTTTACTATATATTAACACTTTTCGATCTTTCTCGTGCTATGTGGATACCAGACCTCAGTTCATGTAAAACCTCAAGGTCCTCGGTCAACTGCAAGGCACCTACTCAGGCTAATAATTGAACTTTCGAAAACCAAAACATTATTTTTACTACTTCTTTCTTGCCGATTGCTTCAACTTAGAAGGATCTGTTTTGTTGCTTTCACAGCACCCGCCCTAAGTTTCCAAACGATAAATGTAAACGTTTCTGAGAGAAGGGCGACAATTGTGACGATCAGTCATTACGTCATTACGAAACAAAAGACGAAACGGGAGATTTTCTTCCGTTTTTACTACATATTAACACTTTTCACACTTTCTCAAGCTCTGTGGCGGCGAGACCTCAGTTCATGCAAAACCTCAGAGTCGTCGGTCAACTACAAGGCACTATCTCCGGCTAATAATTGACTTTTCAAAAACCAAAACATTAACTTTACTACATCTTTCTTGCCGATTGCTTCAACTGTGGCGGCGAGACCTCAGTTCATGCAAAGCCTCAAGGTCGTCGGTCAACTGCATGGCACCAACTCCGGCTAATAATTGAATTTTCGAAAACCAAAACATTAATTTTACTACTTCTTTCTTGCCGATTGCTTCAACTTAGAAGGCTCTGTTTTGTTGCTTGTAGTGCCATCGAATATCACAGCACCCGCCGTAAGTTTCCAAACGATAAATGTAAACGTTTCTGAGAGAAGGGCGACAATTGTGACGATCAGTCGTTACGTCATTACGAAACAAAAGACGAAACCTGAGATTTTCTTCCGTCTTTACTACATATTAACACTTTTCACACTTTCTCAAGCTCTGTGGCGGCGAGACCTCAGTTCATGCAAAACCTCAAGGTCCTCGGTCAAGTGCAAGGCACTAACTCCGGCTAATAATTGAAATTTCGAAAACCAAAACATTAGCTTTACTACCTCTTTCTTGCAGATTGCTTCAACTTAGAAGTCTCTGTTTTGTTGCTTGTAGTGCCATCGAATACCCCAGTACCCACCGTAATTTTCCAAACGATAAATGTAAACGTTTCTGAGAGAAGGGCGACAATTGTGACGATCAGTCATTATGTCATTACGAATCAAAAGACGAAACGGGAGATTTTTTTCCGTTTTTACTATATATTAACACTTTTCGCTCTTTCTAATGCTATGTGGCAACCAGACCTCAGTTCATGCAAAACCTCATGGTCCTCGGTCAACTGCAAGGCACTAACTACGGTTAATAATTGAATATTCGAAAACCAAAACATTAAATTTACTACTCCTTTTTTGCCGATTGCTTCAACTTAGAAGGCTCTGTTTTGTTGCTTGTAGTGCCATCGCATACTTCAGCACCCGCCGTAAGTTTCCAAACGATATATGTAAACGTTTCTGAGAGAAGGGCGACAATTGTGACGATCAGTCATTACGTCATTACGAAACAAAAGACGAAACGGGAGATTTTCTTCCGTTTTTACTATATATTAGCACTTTTCGCTCTTTAACATGCTATGTGGCTACCAGACCTCAGTTCATGCAAAACCTCACGTTCCTCGGTCAAATGCAATGCACCAACTCCGCCTAATAACTGAATTTTCGAAAACAAAAACATTACACTTACTACTTCTTTCTTGCCGATTGCTTCAACTTAGAAGGCTCTGTTTTGTTGCTTGTAGTGCCATCGAATACTTCAGCACCCGCCATAAGTTTCCAAACCATAAATGTAAACGTTTCTGAGAGAAGGGCGACAAATATGACGATCAGTCATTACGTCATTACGTAACAAAAGACGAAACGGGAGATTTTCTTCCGTTTTTACTACATATTAACACTTTTCACACTTTCTCAAGCTCTGTGGCGGCGAGACCTCAGTTCATGCAAAACCTCAAAGTCCTCGGTCAACTGCAAGGCACTAACTCCGTCTAATAATTGAATATTCGAAAACCAAAACATTAATTTTACTACTTCTTTCTTGCCGATTGCTTCAACTTAGAAGTCTCTGTTTAGTTGCTTGTAGTGCCATCGAATACCTCAGCACTCGCCGTAAGTTTCCAAACGGCAAATGTAAACGTTTCTGAGAGAAGGGGGACAATTGTGACGATCAGTCGTTACGTCATTACGAAACAAAAGACGAAACCTGAGATTTTCTTCCGTCTTTACTACATATTAACACTTTTCACACTTTCTCAAGCTCTGTGGCGGCGAGACCTCAGTTCATGCAAAACCTCAAAGTTCTCGGTCAACTGCAAGGCACTAACTCCGGCTAATAATTGAATTTTCGAAAACCAAAACATTAATTTTACTACTTCTTTCTTGCCGATTGCTTCAAGTTAGAAGGCTCTGTTTTGTTGCTTGTAGTGTCATCGAATACGTCAGCACACGGCATAAGTTTTCAAATGGTAAATGTAAACGTTTCTGAGAGAAGGGCGACAATTGTGACCATCAGTTATTACGTCATTGCAGAACAAAAGACGAAACGGGATGTTTTCTTCCGTTTTTACTACATATTAACACTTTTCACAGTTTCTCAAGCTCTGTGGTGGCGAGACCTCAGTTCATGCAAAGTCTCAAGGTCGTCGGTCAACTGCATGGCACTAACTCCGGCTAATAATTGAATGTTCGAAAACCAAAACATTAATTTTACTACTTCTTTCTTGCCGATTGCTTCAACTTAGAAAGCTCTGTTTTGTTGCTTGTAGTGCCATCGAATACCTCAGCACCCGCCGTAAGTTACCAATCGATAAATCTAAACGTTTCTGAGAGAAGGGGTGACAATTGTGACGATCAGTCATTACGTCATTACGAAACAAAAGACGAAACGGGAGATTTTCTTCCGTTTGTACTACATATTATCACTTTTCACACTTTCTCAAGCTCTGTGGTGGCGAGACCTCAGTTCATGCAAAACCTCAAAGTCCTCGGTCAACTGCAAGGCACTAACTCCATCTAATAATTGAATTTTCGAAAACCAAAACATTAATTTTACTACTCCTTTCTTGCAGATTGCTTCAACTTAGAAGTCTCTGTTTTGTTGCTTGTAGTGCCATCGAATACCTCAGCACCCGCCGTAAGTATCCAAATGACAAATGTAAACGTTTTCTGAGAAAAGGGCGACAATAATGAAGATCAGTCAATACGTCATTACGAATCAAAAGACGAAATGGGAGATTTTCTTCCGTTTTTAGTATATATTAACACTTTTCGCTCTTTCTCATGCTATGTGGCAACCAGACCTCAGTTCATGCAAAACCTCAAGGCCCTCATTCAACTGCAAGGCACCAACTCTGGCTAATAATTGAATATTCGAAAACCAAAACATTATTTTTACTACTTCTTTCTTGCCGATTGCTTCAACTTAGAAGGCTCTGTTTTGTTGCTTGTAGACCCATCGAATACCTCAGCACCCGCCGTAAGTTTCCAAACGATAAATGTAAACGTTTCTGAGAGAAGGGCGACAATTGTGACGATCAGTCATTACGTCATTACGAAACAAAAGACGAAACGGGAGATTTTCTTCCGTTTTTTACTACATATTAACACTTTTCACACTGTCTCAAGATCTGTGGCGTCGAGACCTCAGTTCATGCAAAACCTCAAGGTCCTCGGTCAACTGCAGGGCACTAACTCCGGCTAATAATTGAATTTCCGAAAACCAAAACATTAATTTTACTACTTCTTTCTTGCCGATTGCTTCAAGTTAGAAGGCTCTGTTTTGTTGCTTGTAGTGTCATCGAATACGTCATCACACGGCATAAGTTTTCAAACGGTAAATGTAAACGTTTCTGAGAGAAGGGCGACAATTGTGACCATAAGTTATTACGTCATTGCGGAACAAAAGACGAAAAGAGATGTTTTCTTCCGTTTTTACTACATATTAAGACTTTTCACACTTTCTCAAGCTCTGTGGTGGCGAGACCTCAGTTCATGCAAAGTCTCAAGGTCGTCGATCAACTGCATGGCACTAACTCCGGCTAATAATTGAATGTTCGAAAACCAAAACATTAATTTTACTACTTCTTTCTTGCCGATTGCTTCAACTTAGAAAGCTCTGTTTTGTTGCTTGTAGTGCCATCGAATACCTCAGCACCCGCCGTAAGTTACCAATCGATAAATGTTAACGTTTCTGAGAGAAGGGGTGACAATTGTGACGATCAGTCATTACGTCATTACGAATCAAGAGACGAAACGGGAGATTTTCTTCCGTTTTTACTATATATTAAGACTTGTCGCTCTTTCTCATGCTATGTGGCTACCAGACCTCAGTTCATGCAAAACCTCAAGGCCCTCTTTCAACTGCAAGGCACCAACTCTGGCTAATAATTGAATATTCGAAAACCAAAACATTACTTTTACTACTTCTTTCTTGCCGATTGCTTCAACTTAGAAGGCTCCGTTTTGTTGCTTGTAGTGCCATCGAATACCTCAGCACCCGCCGTAAGTTTCCAAACGATAAATCTAAACGTTTCTGAGAGGAGGGCGACAATTGTGACGATCAGTCATTACGTCATTACGAAACAAAAGACGAAACGGGAGATTTTCTTCCGTTTTTACTACATATTAACACTTTTCACACTTTCTCAAGCTCTGTGGCGGCGAGACCTCAGTTCATGGAAAACCTCATAGTCGTCGGTCAACTACAAGGCACTATCTCCGGCTAATAATTGACTTTTCAAAAACCAAAACATTAATTCTACTATTTCTTTCTTGCCGATTGCTTCAACTTCGAAGGCTCTGTTTTGTTGCTTGTAGTGCCATCGAATACGTCAGCACACGGCGTAAGTTTCCAAACGATAAATGTAAACGTTTCTGAGAGAAGGGCGACAATTGTGACGATCAGTCATTACGTCATTACGAAACAAAAGACGAAACGGGAGATTTTCTTCCGTTTTTTACTACATATTAACACTTTTCACACTTTCCCAAGCTCTGTGGCGGCGAGACCTCAGTTCATGCAAAACCTCAAGGTCCTCGGTCAACTGCAAGGCACTAACTCCATCTAATAATTGAATTTTCGAAAACCAAAACATTAATTTTACTACTTCTTTCTTGCAGATTGCTTCAACTTAGAAGTCTCTGTTTTGTTGCTTGTAGTGCCATCGAATACCTCAGCACCCGCCGTAAGTATCCAAACGACAAATGTAAACGTTTCTGAGAAAAGGGCGATAATAATGAAGATCAGTCAATACGTCATTACGAATCAAAAGACGAAATGGGAGATTTTCTTCCGTTTTTAGTATATATTAACACTTTTCGCTCTTTCTCATGCTATGTGGCAACCAGACCTCAGTTCATGCAAAACCTCAAGGCCCTCATTCAACTGCAAGGCACCAACTCTGGCTAATAATTGAATATTCGAAAACCAAAACATTATTTTTACTACTTCTTTCTTGCCGATTGCTTCAACTTAGAAGGCTCTGTTTTGTTGCTTGTAGACCCATCGAATACCTCAGCACCCGCCGTAAGTTTCCAAACGATAAATGTAAACGTTTCTGAGAGAAGGGCGACAATTGTGACGATCAGTCATTACGTCATTACGAAACAAAAGACGAAACGGGAGATTTTCTTCCGTTTTTACTACATATTAACACCTTTCACACTGTCTCAAGATCTGTGGCGTCGAGACCTCAGTTCATGCAAAACCTCAAGGTCCTCGGTCAACTGCAGGGCACTAACTCCGGCTAATAATTGAATTTTCGAAAACCAAAACATTAATTTTACTACTTCTTTCTTGCCGATTGCTTCAAGTTAGAAGGCTCTGTTTTGTTGCTTGTAGTGTCATCGAATACGTCAGCACACGGCATAAGTTTTCAAACGGTAAATGTAAACGTTTCTGAGAGAAGGGCGACAATTGTGACCATCAGTTATTACGTCATTGCGGAACAAAAGACGAAAAGGGATGTTTTCTTCCGTTTTTACTACATATTAACACTTTTCACACTGTCTCAAGATCTGTGGCGTCGAGACCTCAGTTCACGCAAAACCTCAAGGTCCTCGGTCAACTGCAGGGCACTAACTGCGGCTAATAATTGAATTTTCGAAAACCAAAACATTAACTTTACTACATCTTTCTTGCCGATTGCTTCAAGTTAGAAGGCTCTGTTTTGTTGCTTGTAGTGTCATCGAATACGTCAGCACACGGCATAAGTTTTCAAACGGTAAATGTAAACGTTTCTGAGAGAAGGGCGACAATTGTGACCATCAGTTATTACGTCATTGCGGAACAAAAGACGAAAAGGGATGTTTTCTTCCGTTTTTACTACATATTAACACTTTTCACACTTTCTCAAGCTCTGTGGTGGCGAGAGCTCAGTTCATGCAAAGTCTCAAGGTCGTCGGTCAACTGCATGGCACTAACTCCGGCTAATAATTGAATGTTCGAAAACCAAAACATTAATTTTACTACTTCTTTCTTGCCGATTGCTTCAACTTAGAAAGCTCTGTTTTGTTGCTTGTAGTGCCATCGAATACCTCAGCACCCGCCGTAAGTTACCAATCGATAAATGTAAACGTTTCTGAGAGAAGGGGTGACAATTGTGACGATCAGTCATTACGTCATTACGAATCAAAAGACGAAACGGGAGATATTCTTCCGTGTTTACTATATATTAAGACTTGTCGCTCTTTCTCATGCTATGTGGCTACCAGACCTCAGTTCATGCAAAACCTCAAGGCCCTCTTTCAACTGCAAGGCACCAACTCTGGCTAATAATTGAATATTCGAAAACCAAAACATTACTTATACTACTTCTTTCTTGACGATTGCTTCAACTTAGAAGGCTCTGTTTTGCTGCTTGTAGTGCCATCGAATACCTCAGCACCCGCCGTAAGTTTCCAAACTATAAATGTACACGTTTCTGAGAGAAGGGCGACAATTGTGACGATCAGTCATTACGTCATTACGAAACAAAAGACGAAACGGGAGATTTTCTTCCGTTTTTACTACATATTCACACTTTCTCAAGCTCTGTGGCGGCGAGACCTCAGTTCATGCAAAACCTCAAGGTCCTCGGTCAACTGCAAGGCACTAAATCCATCTAATAATTGAATTTTCGAAAACCAAAACATTAATTTTACTACTTCATTCTTGCAGATTGCTTTAACTTCGAAGACTCTGTTTTGTTGCTTGTAGTGCCATCGAATATCACAGCTGCCGCCGTAAGTTTCTAAACGATAAATGTAAACGTTTCTTAGAGAAGGGCGACAATTGTGACGAACAGTCTTTACGTCTTTATGAAACAAAAGACGAAACGGGAGATTTTGTTCCGTTTTTACTACATATTAACACTTTTCACACTTTCTCAAGCTCTGTGGCGGCGAGAACTCAGTTCATGCAATGCCTCAAGGTCGTATGTCAATTGCATGGCATTAACTCCGGCTAATAATTGAATTTTCGAAAACCAAAACATTAATTTTACTACTTCTTTCTTGCCGATTGCTTCAACTTAGATGGCTCTGTTTTGTTGCTTGTAGTGCCATCGAATATCACAGCACCCGCCGTAAGTTTCCAAACGATAAATGTAAACGTTTCTGAGAGAAGGGCGACAATTGTGACGATCAGTCATTACGTCATTATGAAACAAAAGACGAAACGGGAGATTTTCTTCCGATTTTACTACATATTAACACTTTTCACACTTTCTTAAGCTCTGTGGCGGCGAGACCTCAGTTCATGCAAAACCTCAAAGTCGTTGGTCAACTGCATGGCACTAACTCCTGCTAATAATTGAATTTTCGAAAACCAAAACATTAATTATACTACTTCTTTCTTGCCGATTGCTTCAACTTAGAAGGCTCTGTTTTGTTGCTTGTAGTGCCATCGAATATCACAGCACCCGCCCTAAGTTTCCAAACGATAAATGTAAACGTTTCTGAGAGAAGGCTGACAATTGTGACGAACAGTCATTACGTCATTACAAAACAAAAGACGAAACGGGAGATTTTCTTCCGTTTTTACTACATATTAACACTTTTCACACTTTCTCAAGCTCTGTGGCGGCGAGACCTCAGTTCATGCAAAACCTCAAGGACCTCGGTCAACCGCAAGGCACTAACTCCGGCTTATAATTAAATTTTCAAAAACCAAAACATTAATTTTACTACTTCTTTCTTGCCGATTGCTTCAACTTAGAAGTCTCTGTTTTGTAGCTTGTAGTGCCATCGAATACCTCAGCACCCGTCGTAATTTTCCAAACGATAAATGTAAACGTTTCTGAGAAAAGGGCGACAATTGTGACGATCAGTCATTACGTCATTACGAATCGAAAGACGAAACGGGAGATTTTCTTCCGTTTTTACTATATATTAACACTTTTCGCTCTTTCTCATGCTATGTGGCAACCAGACATCAGTTCATGCAAAACCTCAAGGCCCTCTTCTACTGCAAGGCACCAACTCTTTCAAATAATTGAATATTCGAAAACCAAATCATTACTTTTACTACTTCTTTCTTGCCGATTGCTTGAACTTAGAAGGCTCTGTTTTGTTGCTTGTAGTGCCATCGAATACCTCAACATCCGCCGTAAGTTTCCAAACGATAAATGTAAATGTTTCTGAGAGATGGGCGACAATTGTGACGATCAGTCATTACGTCATTACGAAACAAAAGACGAAACGGGAGATTTTCTTCCGTTTTTACTACATATTAACACTTTTCACACTTTCTCAAGCTCTGTGGCGGCGAGACCTCAGTTCACGCAAAACCTCAGAGTCGTCGGTCAACTACAAGGCACTATCTCCGGCTAATAATTGAGTTTTCAAATACCTAAACATTAATTTTACTAAATCTTTCTTGCCGATTGCTTCAACTTAGAAGGCTCTGTTTTGTTGCTTGTAGTGCCATCGAATACCTCAGCACACAGCGTAAGTTTCCAAACGATAAATGTAAACGTTTCTGTGAGAAGGGAGACAATTGTGACGATCAGTTATTACGTCATTACGAAACAAAAGACGAAACGGGAGATTTTCTTCCGTTTTTACTACATATTAACACTTTTCACACTTTGTCAAGCACTGTGGTGGCGAGACCTCAGTTCATGCAAAGCCTCAAGGTCGTCGGTCATCTGCATGGCACTAACTCCGGCTAATAATTGAATTTTCGAAAGCCAAAACATTAATTTTACTACATCTTTCTTGCCGATTGCTTCAACTTAGAAGGCTCTGTTTTATTGCTTGTAGTGCCATCGAATATCACAGCACCCGCCATAAGTTTCCAAACGATAAATGTAAACGTTTCTGAGAGAAGGGCGACAATTGTGACGATCAGTCATTACGTCATTACGAAACAAAAGACGAAACGGGAGATTTTCTTCCGTTTTTACTACATATTAACACTTTTCACACTTTCTCAAGATCTGTGGCGTCGAGACCTCAGTTCATGCAAAACCTCAAGGTCCTCGGTCAACTGCAGGGCACTAACTCCAGCTAATAATTGAATTTTCGAAAACCAAAACATTAATTTTACTACTTCTTTCTTGCCGATTGCTTCAAGTTAGAAGGCTCTGTTTTGTTGCTTGTAGTGTCATCGAATACGTCAGCACACGGCATAAGTTTTCAAACCTTAAATGTAAACGTTTCTGAGAGAAGGGCGACAATTGTGACCATCAGTTATTACGTCATTACGGAACAAAAGACGAAACGGGATGTTTTCTTCCGTTTTTACTACATATTAACACTTTTCACACTTTCTCAAGCTCTGTGGTGGCGAGACCTCAGTTCATGCAAAGTCTCAAGGCCGTCGGTCAACTGCATGGCACTAACTCCGGCTAATAATTGAATGTTCGAAAACCAAAACATTAATTTTACTACTTCTTTCTTGCCGATTGCTTCAACTTAAGGTTCGATTCCCGGCGGGGTCAGGGATTTTCTCTGCCTCGTGATGGCTGGGTGTTGTGTGCTGTCCTTAGGTTAGTTAGGTTTAATTAGTTCTAAGTTCTAGGCGACTGATGACCTCAGCAGTTGAGTCGCATAGTGCTCAGAGCCATTTGAACCATTTTTCAACTTAGAAAGCTCTGTTTTGTTGCTTGTAGTGCCATCGAATACCTCAGCACCCGCCGTAAGTTACCAATCGATAAATGTAAACGTTTCTGAGAGAAGGGGTGACAATTGTGACGATCAGTCATTACGTCATTACGAATCAAAAGACGAAACGGGAGATTTTCTTCCGTTTTTACAATATATTAAGACTTGTCGCTCTTTCTCATGCTATGTGGCTACCAGGCCTCAGTTCATGCAGAACCTCAAGGCCCTCATTCAACTGCAAGGCACCAACTCTGGCTAATAATTGAATATTCGAAAACCAAAACATTACTTTTACTACTTCTTTCTTGCCGATTGCTTCAACTTAAAGGCTCTGTTTTGTTGCTTGTAGTGCTATCGAATACCTCAGCACCCGCCGTAAGTTCCAAACGATAAATGTAAACGTTTCTGAGAGAAGGGCGACAATTGTGACGATCAGTCATTACGTCATTACGAAATAAATGACGAAACGGGAGATTTTCTTCCGTTTTTACTACATATTAATACTTTTCACACTTTCTCAAGCTCTGTGGTGACGAGACCTCAGTTCATGCAAAACATCAGAGTCCTCGGTCAACTACAAGGCGTTATCTCCGGCTAATAATTGACTTTTCAAAAACCAAAACATTAATTTTACTACTTCTTTCTTGCCGATTGCTTTAACTTAAAAGGCTCTGTTTTGTTGCGTGTAGTGCCATCGAATACCTCAGCACCCGCCGCAAGTTTCCAAACGATATATGTAAACGTTTCTGAGAGAAGGGCGACAATTGTGACGATCAGTTATTACGTCATTACGAAACAGAAGACGAAACGGGAGATTTTCTTCCGTTTTTACTACGTATTAACAATTTTCACACTTTCTCAAGCTCTGTGGCGGCGAGACCTCAGTTCATGCAAAGCCTCAAGGTCGTCGGTCAACTGCATGGCACTAACTCCGGCTCATAATTGAATATTTGAAAACCAAAACATTACTTTTACTACTTCTTTCTTGGTGATTGCTTCATCTTAGAAGGCTCTGTTTTGTTGCTTGTAGTGCCATCGAATACCTCAGCACCCGCCGTACGTTTCCAAACGATAAATATAACGTTTCTGAGAGAAGGGCGACAACTGTGTCGATCAGTCATTACATCATTACGAAACAAAATTCGAAACGGGAGATTTTCTTCCGTTTTTACTACATATTAACACTTTTCACACTTTCTCAAGGTCTGTGGCGGCGAGACCTCAGTTCATGCAAAGCCTCAGAGTCCTCGGTCAACTACAAGGCACTATCTCCGGCTAATAATTGATTTTTCAAAAACCAAAACATTAATTTTACTACTTCTTTCTTGCCGATTGCTTCAACTTAAAAGGCTCTGTTTTGTTGCTTGTAGTGCCATCGAATACCTCAGCACAGGCCGTAAGTTTCCAAACGATAAATGTAAACGTTTCTGAGAGTAGGGCGACAATTGTGACGATCAGTCATTACGTCATTACGAAACAAAAGACGAAACCGGAGATTTTCTTCCGTTTTTACTACATATTAACACTTTTCACACTTTCTCAACCTCTGTGGCGGCGAGACCTCCGTTCATGCAAAGCCTCAAGGTCGTCGGTCAACTGCATGGCACTAACTCAGGCTAATAATTGAATTTTCGAAAACCAAAACATTAATTTTACTACTTCTTTCTTGCCGATTGCTTCAACTTAGAAGTCTCTGTTTTGTTACTTGTAGTGCCATCGAATACCTCAGCACCCACCGTAATTTTCCAAACGATAAATGTAAACGTTTGTGAGAAAAGGGCGACATTTGTGACGACCAGTCATTATGTCATTACGAATCAAAAGACGAAACTTGAGATTTTCTTCCGTTTTTACTATATATTAACACTTTTCGCTCTTTCTAATGCTATGAGGCAACCAGACCTCAGTTCATGCAAAACCTCATGGTCCTCGGTCAACTGCAAGGCACTAACTCCGGCTAATAATTTAATATTCGAAAACCAAAACATTAAATTTACTACTTCTTTTTTGCCTATTGCTTCAACTTAGAAGGCTCTGTTTTGTTGCTTGTAGTGCCATCGCATACTTCAGCTCCCGCCGTAAGTTTCCAAACGACATATGTAAACGTTTCTGAGAGAAGGGCGACAATTGTGACGATCAGTCATTATGTCATTACGAATCAAAAGACGAAACGGGAGATTTTCTTCCGTTTTTACTATATATTAACACTTTTCGCTCTTTAACATGCTATGTGGCTACCAGACCTCAGTTCATGCAAAACCTCAAGGCCCTCATTCAACTGCAAGGCACCAACTCTGGCTAATAATTGAATATTCGAAAACCAAAACATTACTTTTACTACTTCTTTCTGGCCGATTGCTTCAACTTAAAGGCTCTGTTTTGTTGCTTGTAGTGCCATCGAATACCTCAGCACCCGCCGTACGTTTCCAAACGATAAATGTAAACGTTTCTGAGAGAAGGGCGACAATTGTGACGATCAGTCATTACGTCATTACGAAACAAAAGGCGAAACGGGAGATTTTCTTCCGTTTTTACTACATATTAACACGTTTCACACTTTCTCAAGCTATGTGGCGGCGAGACCTCAGTTCAAGCAAAGCCTCAAGGTCGTCGGTCAACTGCATGGCACTAACTCCGGCTCATAATTGAATATTCGAAAACCAAAACATTACTTTTACTACTTATTTCTTGCCGATTGCTTCAACTTAGAAGGCTCTTTTTTGTTGCTTGTAGTGCCATCGAATACCTCAGCACCCGCCGTAAGTTTCCAAACGATATATGTAAACGTTTCTGAGAGAAGGGCGACAATTGTGACGATCAGTTATTACGTCATTACAAAACAAAAGACGAAACGGGAGATTTTCTTCCGTTTTTACTATATATTAACCCTTTTCACACTTTCTCAACCTCTGTGGCGGCGAGACCTCAGTTCATGCAAAGCCTCAAGGTTGTCGGTCAACTGCATGGCAGTAACTCCGGCTAATAATTGAATTTTCGAAAACCAAAACATTAATTTTATTACTTCTTTCTTGCCGATTGCTTCAACTTAGAAGGCTCTGTTTTGTTGCTTGTAGTGCCATCGAATATCACAGCACCCGCCGTAAGTTTCCAAACGATAAATGTAAACGTTTCTGAGAGAAGGGCGACAATTGTGACGATCAATCATTACTCCATTACGAAACAAAAGACGAACCCGGAGATTTTCTTCCGTTTTTACTACATATTAACACTTTTCGCTCTTTCTCATGCTATGTGGCAACCAGACATCAGTTCATGCAAAACCTCAAGGCCCTCTTCTACTGCAAGGCACCAACTCTTTCAAATAATTGAATATTCGAAAACCAAAACATTACTTTTACTACTTCTTTCTTGCCGATTGCTTGAACTTAGAAGGCTCTGTTTTGTTGCTTGTAGTGCCATCGAATACCTCAACATCCGCCGTAAGTTTCCAAACGATGAATGTAAATGTTTCTGAGAGATGGGCGACAATTGTGACGATCAGTCATTACGTCATTACGAAACAAAAGACGAAACGGGAGATTTTCTTCCGTTTTTACTACATATTAACACTTTTCACACTTTCTCAAGCTCTGTGGCGGCGGGACCTCAGTTCACGCAAAACCTCAGAGTCGTCGGTCAACTACAAGGCACTATCTCCGGCTAATAATTGACTTTTCAAAAACCAAAACATTAATTTTACTACATCTTTCTTGCCGATTGCTTCAACTTAGAAGGCTCTGTTTCGTTGCTTGTAGTGCCATCGAATACCTCAGCACACAGCGTAAGTTTACAAACGATAAATGTAAACGTTTCTGTGAGAAGGGCGACAATTGTGACGATCAGTTATTACGTCATTACGAAACAAAAGACGAAACGGGAGATTTTCTTCCGTTTTTACTACATATTAACACTTTTCACACTTTGTCAAGCACTGTGGTGGCGAGACCTCAGTTCATGCAAAGCCTCAAGGTCGTCGGTCATCAGCATGGCACTAACTCCGGCTAATAATTGAATTTTCGAAAGCCAAAACATTAATTTTACTACATCTTTCTTGCCGATTGCTTCAACTTAGAAGGCTCTGTTTTATTGCTTGTAGTGCCATCGAATATCACAGCACCCGCCGTAAGTATCCAAACGATAAATGTAAACGTTTCTGAGAGAAGGGCGACAATTGTGACGATCAGTCATTACGTCATTACGAAACAAAAGACGAAACGGGAGATTTTCTTCCGTTTTTACTACATACTAACACTTTTCACACTTTCTCAAGATCTGTGGCGTCGAGACCTCAGTTCATGCAAAACCTCAAGGTCCTCGGTCAACTGCAGGGCACTAACTCCGGCTAATAATTGAATTTTCGAAAACCAAAACATTAATTTTACTACTTCTTTCTTGCCGATTGCTTCAAGTTAGAAGGCTCTGTTTTGTTGCTTGTAGTGTCATCGAATACGTCAGCACACGGCATAAGTTTTCAAACCTTAAATGTAAACGTTTCTGAGAGAAGGGCGACAATTGTGACCATCAGTTATTACGTCATTGCGGAACAAAAGACGAAACGGGATGTTTTCTTCCGTTTTTACTACATATTAACACTTTTCACACTTTCTCAAGCTCTGTGGTGGCGAGACCTCAGTTCATGCAAAGTCTCAAGGTCGTCGGTCAACTGCATGGCACTAACTCCGGCTAATAATTGAATGTTCGAAAACCAAAACATTAATTTTACTACTTCTTTCTTGCCGATTGCTTCAACTTAGAAAGCTCTGTTTTGTTGCTTGTAGTGCCATCGAATACCTCAGCACCCGCCGTAAGTTACCAATCGATAAATGTAAACGTTTCTGAGAGAAGGGGTGACAATTGTTACGATCAGTCATTACGTATTACGAATCAAAAGACGAAACGGGAGATTTTCTTCCGTTTTTACAATATATTAAGACTTGTCGCTCTTTCTCATCCTATGTGGCTACCAGGCCTCAGTTCATGCAGAACCTCAAGGCCTTCATTCAACTGCAAGGCACCAACTCTGGCTAATAATTGAATATTCGAAAACCAAAACATTACTTTTACTACTTCTTTCTTCCCGATTGCTTCAACTTAAAGGCTCTGTTTTGTTGCTTGTAGTGCCATCGTATACCTCAGCACAAGCCGTAAGTTTCCAAACGATAAATGTAAACGTTTCTGAGAGTAGGGCGACAATTGTGACGATCAGTCATTACGTCATTACGAAACAAAAGGTGAAACCGGAGATTTTCTTCCGTGTGTACTACATATTAAAACTTTTCACACTTTCTCAAGCTCTGTGGTGGCGAGACCTCAGTTCATGCAAAGCCTCAAGGTCGTCGGTCATCAGCATGGCACTAACTCCGGCTAATAATTGAATTTTCGAAAGCCAAAACATTAATTTTACTACATCTTTCTTGCCGATTGCTTCAACTTAGAAGGCTCTGTTTTATTGCTTGTAGTGCCATCGAATATCACAGCACCCGCCGTAAGTATCCAAACGATAAATGTAAACGTTTCTGAGAGAAGGGCGACAATTGTGACGATCAGTCATTACGTCATTACGAAACAAAAGACGAAACGGGAGATTTTCTTCCGTTTTTACTACATACTAACACATTTCACACTTTCTCAAGATCTGTGGCGTCGAGACCTCAGTTCATGCAAAACCTCAAGGTCCTCGGTCAACTGCAGGGCACTAACTCCGGCTAATAATTGAATTTTCGAAAACCAAAACATTAATTTTACTACTTCTTTCTTGCCGATTGCTTCAAGTTAGAAGGCTCTGTTTTGTTGCTTGTAGTGTCATCGAATACGTCAGCACACGGCATAAGTTTTCAAACCTTAAATGTAAACGTTTCTGAGAGAAGGGCGACAATTGTGACCATCAGTTATTACGTCATTGCGGAACAAAAGACGAAACGGGATGTTTTCTTCCGTTTTTACTACATATTAACACTTTTCACACTTTCTCAAGCTCTGTGGTGGCGAGACCTCAGTTCATGCAAAGTCTCAAGGTCGTCGGTCAACTGCATGGCACTAACTCCGGCTAATAATTGAATGTTCGAAAACCAAAACATTAATTTTACTACTTCTTTCTTGCCGATTGCTTCAACTTAGAAAGCTCTGTTTTGTTGCTTGTAGTGCCATCGAATACCTCAGCACCCGCCGTAAGTTTCCAAGCGATAAATGTAAACGTTTCTGTGAGAAGGGAGACAATTGTGACGATCAGTTATTACGTCATTACGAAACAAAAGACGAAACGGGAGATTTTCTTCCGTTTTTACTACATATTAACACTTTTCACACTTTGTCAAGCACTGTGGTGGCGAGACCTCAGTTCATGCAAAGCCTCAAGGTCGTCGGTCATCTGCATGGCACTAACTCCGGCTAATAATTGAATTTTCGAAAGCCAAAACATTAATTTTACTACATCTTTCTTGCCGATTGCTTCAACTTAGAAGGCTCTGTTTTATTGCTTGTAGTGCCATCGAATATCACAGCACCCGCCATAAGTTTCCAAACGATAAATGTAAACGTTTCTGAGAGAAGGGCGACAATTGTGACGATCAGTCATTACGTCATTACGAAACAAAAGACGAAACGGGAGATTTTCTTCCGTTTTTACTACATATTAACACCTTTCACACTTTCTCAAGATCTGTGGCGTCGAGACCTCAGTTCATGCAAAACCTCAAGGTCCTCGGTCAACTGCAGGGCACTAACTCCGGCTAATAATTGAATTTTCGAAAACCAAAACATTAATTTTACTACTTCTTTCTTGCCGATTGCTTCAAGTTAGAAGGCTCTGTTTTGTTGCTTGTAGTGTCATCGAATACGTCAGCACACGGCATAAGTTTTCAAACCTTAAATGTAAACGTTTCTGAGAGAAGGGCGACAATTGTGACCATCAGTTATTACGTCATTACGGAACAAAAGACGAAACGGGATGTTTTCTTCCGTTTTTACTACATATTAAAACTTTTCACACTTTCTCAAGCTCTGTGGTGGCGAGACCTCAGTTCATGCAAAGCCTCAAGGTCGTCGGTCATCAGCATGGCACTAACTCCGGCTAATAATTGAATTTTCGAAAGCCAAAACATTAATTTTACTACATCTTTCTTGCCGATTGCTTCAACTTAGAAGGCTCTGTTTTGTTGCTTGTAGTGCCATCGAATTCCTCAGCACCCGCCGTAAGTCTCCAAACGATAAATGTAAACGTTTCTGAGAGAAGGGCGACAATAGTGACGATCAGTCATTACGTCATTACGAAACAAAAGACGAAACGGGAGATTTTATTCCGTTTTTACTATATATTAACACTTTACGCTCTTTCTCATGCTATGTGGCTACCAGTCCTCAGTTCATGCTAAACCTCAAGGTCTTAGATCAACTGCAAGGCACTAACTCCGGCTAATAATTGAATGTTCGAAAACCAAAACATTAATTTTACTACTTCTTTCTTGCCGATTGCTTCAACTTAGGGTTCGATTCCCGGCGGGGTCAGGGATTTTCTCTGCCTCGTGATGGCTGGGTGTTGTGTGCTGTCCTTAGGTTAGTTAGGTTTAATTAGTTCTAAGTTCTAGGCGACTGATGACCTCAGCAGTTGAGTCGCATAGTGCTCAGAGCCATTTGAACCATTTTTCAACTTAGAAAGCTCTGTTTTGTTGCTTGTAGTGCCATCGAATACCTCAGCACCCGCCGTAAGTTACCAATCGATAAATGTAAACGTTTCTGAGAGAAGGGGTGACAATTGTGATTATCAGTCATTACGTCATTACGAATCAAAAGACGAAACGGGAGATTTTCTTCCGTTTTTACAATATATTAAGACTTGTCGCTCTTTCTCATGCTATGTGGCTACCAGGCCTCAGTTCATGCAGAACCTCAAGGCCCTCATTCAACTGCAAGGCAACAACTCTGGCTAATAATTGAATATTCGAAAACCAAAACATTACTTTTACTACTTCTTTCTTGCCGATTGCTTCAACTTAAAGGCTCTGTTTTGTTGCTTGTAGTGCTATCGAATACCTCAGCACCCGCCGTAAGTTCCAAACGATAAATGTAAACGTTTCTGAGAGAAGGGCGACAATTGTGACGATCAGTCATTACGTCATTACGAAATAAAAGACGAAACGGGAGATTTTCTTCCGTTTTTACTACATATTAATACTTTTCACACTTTCTCAAGCTCTGTGGTGGCGAGACCTCAGTTCATGCAAAACATCAGAGTCCTCGGTCAACTACAAGGCGTTATCTCCGGCTAATAATTGACTTTTCAAAAACCAAAACATTAATTTTACTACTTCTTTCTTGCCGATTGCTTTAACTTAGAAGGCTCTGTTTTGTTGCGTGTAGTGCCATCGAATACTTCAGCACCCGCCGCAAGTTTCCAAACGATATATGTAAACGTTTCTGAGAGAAGGGCGACAATTGTGACGATCAGTTATTACGTCATTACGAAACAGAAGACGAAACGGGAGATTTTCTTCCGTTTTTACTACATATTAACAATTTTCACACTTTCTCAAGCTCTGTGGCGGCGAGACCTCAGTTCATGCAAAGCCTCAAGGTCGTCGGTCAACTGCATGGCACTAACTCCGGCTCATAATTGAATATTCGAAAACCAAAACATTACTTTTACTACTTCTTTCTTGCCGATTGCTTCATCTTAGAAGGCTCTGTTTTGTTGCTTGTAGTGCCATCGAATACCTCAGCACCCGCCGTACGTTTCCAAACGATAAATATAACGTTTCTGAGAGAAGGGCGACAACTGTGTCGATCAGTCATTACATCATTACGAAACAAAATTCGAAACGGGAGATTTTCTTCCGTTTTTACTACATATTAACACTTTTCACACTTTCTCAAGGTCTGTGGCGGCGAGACCTCAGTTCATGCAAAGCCTCAGAGTCCTCGGTCAACTACAAGGCACTATCTCCGGCTAATAATTGATTTTTCAAAAACCGAAACATTAATTTTACTACTTCTTTCTTGCCGATTGCTTCAACTTAAAAGGCTCTGTTTTGTTGCTTGTAGTGCCATCGAATACCTCAGCACAGGCCGTAAGTTTCCAAACGATAAATGTAAACGTTTCTGAGAGTAGGGCGACAATTGTGACGATCAGTCATTACGTCATTACGAAACAAAAGACGAAACCGGAGATTTTCTTCCGTTTTTACTACATATTAACCCTTTTCACACTTTCTCAACCTCTGTGGCGGCGAGACCTCCGTTCATGCAAAGCCTCAAGGTCGTCGGTCAACTGCATGGCACTAACTCCGGCTAATAATTGAATTTTCGAAAACCGAAACATTAATTTTACTACTTCTTTTTTGCCGATTGCTTCAACTTAGAAGTCTCTGTTTTGTTACTTGTAGTGCCATCGAATACCTCAGCACCCACCGTAATTTTCCAAACGATAAATGTAAACGTTTCTGAGAAAAGGGCGACATTTGTGACGACCAGTCATTATGTCATTACGAATCAAAAGACGAAACTTGAGATTTTCTTCCGTTTTTACTATATATTAACACTTTTCGCTCTTTCTAATGCTATGAGGCAACCAGACCTCAGTTCATGCAAAACCTCATGGTCCTCGGTCAACTGCAAGGCACTAACTCCGGCTAATAATTTAATATTCGAAAACCAAAACATTAAATTTACTACTTCTGTTTTCCCTATTGCTTCAACTTAGAAGGCTCTGTTTTGTTGCTTGTAGTGCCATCGCATACTTCAGCTCCCGCCGTAAGTTTCCAAACGACATATGTAAACGTTTCTGAGAGAAGGGCGACAATTGTGACGATCAGTCATTACGTCATTACGAAACAAAAGACGAAACGGGAGATTTTCTTCCGTTTTTACTACATATTAACACGTTTCACACTTTCTCAAGCTATGTGGCGGCGAGACCTCAGTTCAAGCAAAGCCTCAAGGTCGTCGGTCAACTGCATGGCACTAACTCCGGCTCATAATTGAATATTCGAAAACCAAAACATTACTTTTACTACTTATTTCTTGCCGATTGCTTCAACTTAGAAGGCTCTTTTTTGTTGCTTGTAGTGCCATCGAATACCTCAGCACCCGCCGTAAGTTTCCAAACGATATATGTAAACGTTTCTGAGAGAAGGGCGACAATTGTGACGATCAGTTATTACGTCATTACAAAACAAAAGACGAAACGGGAGATTTTCTTCCGTTTTTACTATATATTAACCCTTTTCACACTTTCTCAACCTCTGTGGCGGCGAGACCTCAGTTCATGCAAAGCCTCAAGGTTGTCGGTCAACTGCATGGCAGTAACTCCGGCTAATAATTGAATTTTCGAAAACCAAAACATTAATTTTATTACTTCTTTCTTGCCGATTGCTTCAACTTAGAAGGCTCTCATTTGTTGCTTGTAGTGCCATCGAATATCACAGCACCCGCCGTAAGTTTCCAAACGATAAATGTAAACGTTTCTGAGAGAAGGGCGACAATTGTGACGATCAATCATTACTCCATTACGAAACAAAAGACGAACCCGGAGATTTTCTTCCGTTTTTACTACATATTAACACTTTTCGCTCTTTCTCATGCTATGTGGCAACCAGACATCAGTTCATGCAAAACGTCAAGGCCCTCTTCTACTGCAAGGCACCAACTCTTTCAAATAATTGAATATTCGAAAACCAAAACATTACTTTTACTACTTCTTTCTTGCCGATTGCTTGAACTTAGAAGGCTCTGTTTTGTTGCTTGTAGTGCCATCGAATACCTCAACATCCGCCGTAAGTTTCCAAACGATGAATGTAAATGTTTCTGAGAGATGGGCGACAATTGTGACGATCAGTCATTACGTCATTACGAAACAAAAGACGAAACGGGAGATTTTCTTCCGTTTTTACTACATATTAACACTTTTCACACTTTCTCAAGCTCTGTGGCGGCGAGACCTCAGTTCACGCAAAACCTCAGAGTCGTCGGTCAACTACAAGGCACTATCTCCGGCTAATAATTGACTTTTCAAAAACCAAAACATTAATTTTACTACATCTTTCTTGCCGATTGCTTCAACTTAGAAGGCTCTGTGTCGTTGCTTGTAGTGCCATCGAATACCTCAGCACACAGCGTAAGTTTACAAACGATAAATGTAAACGTTTCTGTGAGAAGGGCGACAATTGTGACGATCAGTTATTACGTCATTACGAAACAAAAGACGAAACGGGAGATTTTCTTCCGTTTTTACTACATATTAACACTTTTCACACTTTGTCAAGCACTGTGGTGGCGAGACCTCAGTTCATGCAAAGCCTCAAGGTCGTCGGTCATCAGCATGGCACTAACTCCGGCTAATAATTGAATTTTCGAAAGATAAAACATTAATTTTACTACATCTTTCTTGCCGATTGCTTCAACTTAGAAGGCTCTGTTTTATTGCTTGTAGTGCCATCGAATATCACAGCACCCGCCATAAGTATCCAAACGATAAATGTAAACGTTTCTGAGAGAAGGGCGACAATTGTGACGATCAGTCATTACGTCATTACGAAACAAAAGTCGAAACGGGAGATTTTCTTCCGTTTTTACTACATATTAACACTTTTCACACTTTCTCAAGATCTGTGGCGTCGAGACCTCAGTTCATGCAAAACCTCAAGGTCCTCGGTCAACTGCAGGGCACTAACTCCGGCTAATAATTGAATTTTCGAAAACCAAAACATTAATTTTACTACTTCTTTCTTGCCGATTGCTTCAAGTTAGAAGGCTCTGTTTTGTTGCTTGTAGTGTCATCGAATACGTCAGCACACGGCATAAGTTTTCAAACCTTAAATGTAAACGTTTCTGAGAGAAGGGCGACAATTGTGACCATCAGTTATTACGTCATTGCGGAACAAAAGACGAAACGGGATGTTTTCTTCCGTTTTTACTACATATTAACACTTTTCACACTTTCTCAAGCTCTGTGGTGGCGAGACCTCAGTTCATGCAAAGTCTCAAGGTCGTCGGTCAACTGCATGGCACTAACTCCGGCTAATAATTGAATGTTCGAAAACCGAAACATTAATTTTACTACTTCTTTCTTGCCGATTGCTTCAACTTAGAAAGCTCTGTTTTGTTGCTTGTAGTGCCATCGAATACCTCAGCACCCGCCGTAAGTTACCAATCGATAAATGTAAACGTTTCTGAGAGAAGGGGTGACAATTGTTACGATCAGTCATTACGTCATTACGAATCAAAAGACGAAACGGGAGATTTTCTTCCGTTTTTACAATATATTAAGACTTGTCGCTCTTTCTCATCCTATGTGGCTACCAGGCCTCAGTTCATGCAGAACCTCAAGGCCCTCATTCAACTGCAAGGCACCAACTCTGGCTAATAATTGAATATTCGAAAACCAAAACATTACTTTTACTACTTCTTTCTTCCTGATTGCTTCAACTTAAAGGCTCTGTTTTGTTGCTTGTAGTGCCATCGAATACCTCAGCACAAGCCGTAAGTTTCCAAACGATAAATGTAAACGTTTCTGAGAGTAGGGCGACAATTGTGACGATCAGTCATTACGTCATTACGAAACAAAAGGTGAAACCGGAGATTTTCTTCCGTGTGTACTACATATTAAAACTTTTCACACTTTCTCAAGCTCTGTGGTGGCGAGACCTCAGTTCATGCAAAACCTCAGAGTCCTCGGTCAACTACAAGGCGTTATCTCTGGCTAATAATTGACTTTTCAAAAACCAAAACATTAATTTTACTACTTCTTTCTTGCCGATTGCTTCAACTTAGAAGGCTCTGTTTTGTTGCGTGTAGTGCCATCGAATACCTCAGCACCCGCCGTAAGTTTCCAAACGATATATGTAAACGTTTCTGAGAGACGGGCGACAATTGTGACGATCAGTTATTACGTCATTACGAAACAAAAGACGAAACGGGAGATTTTCTTCCGTTTTTACTACATATTAACACTTTTCACACTTTCTCAAGCTCTGTGGCGGCGAGACCTCAGTTCATGCAAAGCCTCAAGGTCGTCGGTCAACTGCATGGCACTAACTCCGGCTCATAATTGAATATTCGAAAACCAAAACATTACTTTTACTACTTCTTTCTTGCCGATTGCTTCATCTTAGAAGGCTCTGTTTTGTTGCTTGTAGTGCCATCGAATACCTCAGCACCCGCCGTAAGTTTCCAAACGATAAATATAACGTTTCTGAGAGAAGGGCGACAACTGTGTCGATCAGTCATTACATCATTACGAAACAAAATTCGAAACGGGAGATTTTCTTCCGTTTTTACTACATATTAACACTTTTCACACTTTCTCAAGGTCTGTGGCGGCGAGACCTCAGTTCATGCAAAGCCTCAGAGTCCTCGGTCAACTACAAGGCACTATCTCCGGCTAATAATTGATTTTTCAAAAACCAAAACATTAATTTTACTACTTCTTTCTTGCCGATTGCTTCAACTTAGAAGGCTCTGTTTTGTTGCTTGTAGTGCCATCGAATACCTCAGCACAAGCTGTAAGTTTCCAAACGATAAATGTAAACGTTTCTGAGAGTAGGGCGACAATTGTGACGATCAGTCATTACGTCATTACGAAACAAAAGACGAAACCGGAGATTTTCTTCCGTTTTTACTACATATTAACCCTTTTCACACTTTCTCAACCTCTGTGGCTGCGAGACCTCCGTTCATGCAAAGCCTCAAGGTCGTCGGTCAACTGCATGGCACTAACTGCTGCTAATAATTGAATTTTCGAAAACCAAAACATTAATTTAACTACTTCTTTCTTGCCGATTGCTTCAACTTAGAAGTGTCTGTTTTGTTACTTGTAGTGCCATCGAATACCTCAGCACCCACCGTTATTTTCCAAACGATAAATGTAAACGTTTCTGAGAAAAGGGCGACAATTGTGACGATCAGTCATTATGTCATTACGAATCAAAAGACGAAACTTGAGATTTTCTTCCGTTTTTACTATATATTAACACTTTTCGCTCTTTCTAATGCTATGAGGCAACCAGACCTCAGTTCATGCAAAACCTCATGGTCCTCGGTCAACTGCAAGGCACTAACTCCGGCTAATAATTGAATATTCGAAAACCAAAACATTAAATTTACTACTTCTTTTTTGCCTATTGCTTCAACTTAGAAGGCTCTGTTTTGTTGCTTGTAGTGCCATCACATACTTCAGCTCCCGCCGTAAGTTTCCAGACGACATATGTAAACGTTTCTGAGAGAAGGGCGACAATTGTGACGATCAGTCATTACGTCATTACGAAACAAAAGACGAATCGGGAGATTTTCTTCCGTTTTTACTATATATTAACACTTTTCGCTCTTTAACATGCTATGTGGCTACCAGACCTCAGTTCATGCAAAACCTCACGTTCCTCGGTCAAATGCAAGGCACCAACTCCGCCTAATAACTGAATTTTCGAAAACAAAAACATTACTTTTACTACTTCTTTCATGCCGATTGCTTCAACTTAGAAGGCTCTGTTTTGTTGCTTGTAGTGCCATCGAATATCACAGCACCCACCCTAAGTTTCCAAACGATAAATGTAAACGTTTCTGAGAGAAGGGCGACAATTGTGACGATCAGTCATTATGTCATTAGGAATCAAAAGACGAAACGGGAGATTTTCTTCGGTTTTTACTATATATTAACACTTTTCGCTCTTTAACATGCTATGTGGCTACCAGACCTCAGTTCATGCAAAACCTAAAGGCCCTCATTCAACTTCAAGGCACCAACTCTGGCTAATAATTGAATATTCGAAAACCAAAACATAACTTTTACTACTTCTTTCTGGCTGATTGCTTCAACTTAAAGGCTCTGTTTTGTTGCTTGTAGTGCCATCGAATACCTCAGCACCCGCCGTACGTTTCCAAACGATAAATGTAAACGTTTCTGAGTGAAGGGCGACAATTGTGACGATCATCCATTACATCATTACGAAACAAAAGACGAAACGGGAGATTTTCTTCCGTTTTTACTACATATTAACACGTTTCACACTTTCTCAAGCTCTGTGGCGGCGAGACCTCAGTTCAAGCAAAGCCTCAAGGTCGTCAGTCAACTGCATGGCACTAACTCCGGCTCATAATTGAATATTCGAAAACCCAAACATTACTTTTACTACTTATTTCTTGCCGATTGCTTCAACTTAGAAGGCTCTTTTTTGTTGCTTGTAGTGCCATCGAATACCTCAGCACCCGCCGTAAGTTTCCAAACGATATATGTAAACGTTTCTGAGAGAAGGGCGACAACTGTGACGATCAGTTATTACGTCATTACGAAACAAAAGACGAAACGGGAGATTTTCTTCCGTTTTTACTAGATATTGACCCTTTTCACACTTTCTCAACCTCTGTGGCGGCGAGACCTCAGTTCATGCAAAGCCTCAAGGTCGTCGGTCAAATGCATGGCACTAACTCCGGCTAAAAATTGAATTTTCGAAAACCAAAACATTAATTATACTACTTCTTTCTTGCCGATTGCTTCAACTTAGAAGGCTCTGTTTTGTTGCTTGTAGTGCCATCGAATATCACAGCACCCGCCGTAAGTTTCCAAACGATAAATGTAAACGTTTCTGAGAGAAGGGCGACAATTGTGACGATCAGTCATTACGTCATTACGAAACAGCAGACGAAACCGGAGATTTTCTTCCGTTTTTACTACATATTAACACTTTTCACACTTTCTCAAGAACTGTGGCGGCGAGACCTCAGTTCATGCAAAACCTCAAGGTCCTCGGTCAACTGCAAGGCACTAACTCCGGCTAATAATTGAAATTTCGAAAACCAAAACATTAGCTTTAATACCTCTTTCTTGCAGATTGCTTCAACTTAGAAGTCTCTGTTTTGTTGCTTGTAGTGCCATCGAATACCTCAGCACCCACCGTAATTTTCCAAACGATAAATGTAAACGTTTCTGAGAAAAGGGCGACAATTGTGACGATCAGTCATTATGTCATTACGAATCAAAAGACGAAACGGGAGATTTTCTTCCGTTTTTACTATATATTAACACTTTTCGCTCTTTCTAATGCTATGTGACAACCAGACCTCAGTTCATGCAAAACCTCATGGTCCTCGGTCAACTGCAAGGCACTAACTCCGGCTAATAATTGAATATTCGAAAACCAAAACATTAAATTTACTACTTCTTTTTAGCCGATTGCTTCAACTTAGAAGGCTCTGTTTTGTTGCTTGTAGTGCCATCGAATACCTCAGCACCCGCCGTAAGTTTCCAAACGATAAATGTAGACATTTCTGAGAGAAGGGCGACAATTGTGACGATCAGTCATTACGTCATTACGAATCAAAGGACGAAACGGGAGATTTTCTTTCGTTTTTACTGTATATTAAGACTTTTCGCTCTTTCTCATGCTATGTGGCTACCAGACCTCAGTTCATGCACAACCTAAAGGCCCTCATTCAACTGCAAGGCACCAACTCCGGCTAATAATTGACTTTTCAAAAACCAAAACATTAATTTTACTATATCTTCCGTGCCGATTGCTTCAACTTAGAAGGCTCTGTTTTGTTGCTTGTAGTGCCATCGAATATCACAGCACCTGCACTAAGTTTCCAAACGATAAATGTAAACGTTTCTGAGAGAAGGGCGACAATTGTGACGCTCAGTCATTACGTCATTACGAAACAAAAGACGAAACGGGGGATTTTCTTCCGTTTTTACTACATATTAACACTTTTCACACTTTCTCAAGCTCTGTATCAGCGAGACCTCAGTTCATGCAAAACCTCACGGTCCTCGGTCAACTGCAAGGCACTAACTCCGGCTAGTAATTGAATTTTAGAAAACCAAAACATTAATTTCACTACTTCTTTCTTGCCGATTGCTTCAACTTAGAAGGCTCTGTTTTGTTGCTTGTAGTGCCATCGAATACGTCAGCACACGGCGTAAGTTTCCAAACGATAAATGTAAATGTTTCTGAGAGAAGGGCAACAAATGTGACGATCAGTCATTACATCATTACGAATCAAAAGAAGAAACGGGAGATTTTCTTCCGTTTTTACTATATATTAAGACTTTTCGCTCTTTCTCTTGCTATGTGGCTACCAGACCTCAGTTCATGCAAAACCTGAAGGCCCTCATTCAACTGCAAGGCACCAACTCTGGCTAATAATTGAATATTCGAAAACCAAAACATTACTTTTACTACTACTTTCTTGCCGATTGCTTCAACTTAGAAGGCTCTGTTTTGTTGCTTGTAGTGCCATCGAATACCTCAGCACCCGCCGTAATTTTCCAAACGATAAATGTAAACGTTTCTGAGAGAATGGCGACAATTGTGACGATCAGTCATTACGTCATTACGAAACAAAAGACGAAACGGGAGATTTTCTTCCGTTTTTACTACATATTAACACTTTCCACACTTTCTCAAGCTCTGTGGCGGCGAGACCTCAGTTCATGCAAAACCTCAAGGTCCTCGGTCAACTGCAAGGCACTAACTCCATCTAATAATTGAATTTTCGAAAACCAAAACATTAATTTTTACTACTTCTTTCTCACAGATTGCTTCAACTTAGAAGTCTCTGTTTTGTTGCTTGTAGTGCCATCGAATACCTCAGCACCCGCCGTAAGTATCCAAACGACAAATGTAAACGTTTCTGAGAAAAGGGCGACAATAATGACGATCAGTCAATACGTCATTACGAATCAAAAGACGAAATGGGAGATTTTCTTCCGTTTTTACTATATATTAAGACTTTTCGCTCTTTCTCTTGCTATGTGGCTACCAGACCTCAGTTCATGCAAAACCTGAAGGCCCTCATTCAACTGCAAGGCACCAACTCTGGCTAATAATTGAATATTCGAAAACCAAAACATTACTTTTACTACTACTTTCTTGCCGATTGCTTCAACTTAGAAGGCTCTGTTTTGTTGCTTGTAGTGCCATCGAATACCTCAGCACCCGCCGTAAGTATCCAAACGACAAATGTAAACGTTTCTGAGAAAAGGGCGACAATAATGACGATCAGTCAATACGTCATTACGAATCAAAAGACGAAATGGGAGATTTTCTTCCGTTTTTACTACATATTAACACTTTTCACACTTTCTCAAGCTCTGTGGCGGCGAGACCTCAGTTCATGCAAAACCTCAGAGTCCTCCGTCAACTACAAGGCACTATCTCCGGCTAATAATTGACTTTTCAAAAACCAAACATTAATTTTACTACTTCTTTCTTGCCGATTGCTTCAACTTAGAAGGCTCTGTTTTGTTGCTTGTAGTGCCATCGAATATCACAGCACCCGCCGTAAGTTTCCAAACGATAAATGTAAACGTTTCTGAGAGAAGGGCGACAATTGTGACGATCAGTCATTACGTCTTTATGAAACAAAAGACGAAACGGGAGATTTTCTTCCGTTTTTACTACATATTAACACTTTTCACACTTTCTCAAGCTCTGTGGCGGCGAGACCTCAGTTCACGCAAAACCTCAAAGTCGTCGGTCAACTGCATGGCACTAACTCCTGCTAATAATTGAATTTTCGAAAACCAAAACATTAATTTTACTACTTCTTTCTTGCCGATTGCTTCAACCTAGAAGGCTCTGTTTTGTTGCTTGTAGTGCCATCGAATATCACAGCACCCGCCCTAAGTTTCCAAACGATAAATGTAAACGTTTCTGAGAGAAGGCCGACAATTGTGACGATCAGTCATTACGTCATTACAAAACAAAAGACGAAACGGGAGATTTCCTTCCGTTTTTACTACATATTAACACTTTTCACACTTTCTCAAGTTCTGTGGCGGCGAGACCTCGGTTCATGCAAAACCTCAAGGTCCTCGGTCAACTGCAAGGCACTAAGTCCGGCTTATAATTAAATTTTCGAAAACCAAAACATTAATTTTACTAATTCTTTCTTGCAGATTGGTTCAACTTAGAAGTCTCTGTTTTGTAGCTTGTAGTGCCATCGAATACCTCAGCACCCGCCGTAATATTCCAAACGATAAATGTAAACGTTTCTGAGAAAAGGGCGACAATTGTGACGATCAGTCATTACGTCATTACGAATCGAAAGACGAAACGGTAGATTTTCTTCCGTTTTTAGTATATATTAACACTTTTCGCTCTTTCTCATGCTATGTGGCAACCAGACATCAGTTCATGCAAAACCTCAAGGCCCTCATTCTACTGCAAGGCACCAACTTTTTCTAATAATTGAATATTCGAAAACCAAAACATTACTTTTACTACTTCTTTCTTGCCGATTGCTTGAACTTAGAAGGCTCTGTTTTGTTGCTTGTAGTTCCATCGAATACCTCAACACCCGCCCTAAGTTTCCAAACGATAAATGTAAACGTTTCTGAGAGAAGGCCGACAATTGTGACGATCAGTCATTACGTAATTACGAAACAAAAGACGAACGGGAGATTTTCTTCCGTTTTTACTATATAATAATACTTTTCGCTCTTTCTCAAGCTATGTGGCTACCAGACCTCAGTTCATGCAAAACCTCATGGTCCTCAGTCAACTGCAAGGCACTAACTCCGGCTAATAATTGAATTTTCGAAAACCAAATCGTTAATTTTACTACTTCTTTCGTGCCGATTGCTTCAAGTTAGAAGGCTCTGTTTTGTTGCTTGTAGTGCTATCGAATACCTCAGCACCCGCCGTAAGTTTCCAAACGATAAATGTAAACGTTTCTGAGAGATGGGCGACAATTGTGACGAAAAGTCACTTCGTCATTACGAAACAAAAGACGAAACGGGAGATTTTCTTCCGTTTTTACTACATATTAACACTTTTCACACTTTCTCAAACTCCGTGTCGGCGAGACCTCAGTTCATGCAAAGCCTCAAGGTCGTCGGTCAACTGCATGGCACTAACTCCGGCTCATAATTGAATATTCGAAAACCAAAACATTACTTTTACTACTTTTTTCTTGCCGATTGCTTCATCTTAGAAGGCTCTGTTTGTTGCTTGTAGTGCCATCGAATACCTCAGCACCCGCCTTAAGTTTCCAAACGATAAATATAACGTTTCTGAGAGAAGGGCGACAACTGTGTCGATCAGTCATTACGTCATTACAAAACAAAAGACGAAACGGGAGATTTTCTTCCGTTTTTACTAAATATTAACACTTTTCACACTTTCTCAAGGTCTGTGGCGGCGAGACCTCAGTTCATGCAAAACCTCAGAGTCCTCGGTCAACTACAAGACACTATTTACGGTTAATAATTGATTTTTCAAAAACCAAAACATTAATTTTACTACTTCTTTCTTGCCGATTACTTCAACTTAGAAGGCTCTGTTTTGTTGCTTGTAGTGCCATCGAATACCTCAGCACAAGCCGTAAGTTTCCAATCTATAAATGTAAACGTTTCTGAGAGAAGGGCGACAATTGTGACGATCAGTCATTACGTCATTACGAAACAAAAGACGAAACCGGAGATTTACTTTCGTTTTTACTACATATTAACCCTTTTCACACTTTCTCAACCTCTGTGGCGGCGAGACCTCAGTTCATGCAAAGCATCAAGGTCGTCGGTCAACTGCATGGCACTAACTCCGGCTAATAATTGAATTTTCGAAAACCAAAACATTAATTTTACTACTTCTTTCTTGCCGATTGCTTCAACTTAGAAGTCTCTATTTTGTTGCTTGTAGTGCCAACGAATACCTCAGCACCCACCGTAATTTTCCAAACGATAAATGTAAACGTTTCTTAGAAAAGGGCAACAATTGTGACGATCAGTCATTATGTCATTACGAATCAAAAGACGAAACTTGAGATTTTCTTCCGTTTTTACTATATATTAACACTTTTCGCTCTTTCTAATGCTATGTGGCAACCAGACCTCAGTTCATGCAAAACCTCATGGTCCTCAGTCAACTGAAGGGCACTAACTCCGGCTAATAATTGAATATTCGAAAACCAAAACATTAAATTTACTACTTCTTTTTTGCCTATTGCTTCAACTTAGAAGGCTCTGTTTTGTTGCTTGTAGTACCATCGCATACTTCAGCACCCGCCGTAAGTTTCCAAACGACATATGTAAACGTTTCTGAGAGAAGGGCGACAATTGTGACGATCAGTCATTACGTCATTACGAAACAAAAGACGAAACGGGAGATTTTCTTCCGTTTTTACTATATATTAACACTTTTCGTTCTTGAACATGCTATGTGGCTACCAGACCTCAGTTCACGCATAACCTCACGTTCCTCGGTCAAATGCAAGGCACCAACTCCGCCTAATAACTGAATTTTCGAAAACAAAAACAATACTTTTACTACTTCTTTCTTGCCGATTGCTTCAACTTAGAAGGCTCTGTTTTGTTGCTTGTAGTGCCATCGAATACTTCAGCACCCGCCATAAGTTTCCAAACGATAAATGTAAACGTTTCTGAGAGAAGGGCGACAAATATGACGATCAGTCATTACGTCATTACGAAACAAAGGACGAAACGGGAGATTTTCTTCCGTTTTTACTACATATTAACACTTTTCACACTTTCTTAAGCTCTGTGGCGGTGAGACCTCAGTTCATGCAAAACCTCAAGGTCCTCGGTCAACTGCAAGGCACTAACACCGGCTAATAATTGAATATTCGAAAACCAAAACATTAATTTTACTACTTCTTTCTTGCCGATTGCTTCAACTTAGAAGGCTCTGTTTTGTTGCTTGTAGTACCATCGAATACCTCAGCACCCGCCGTAAGTTTGCAAACGATAAGCGTAAATGTTTCTGAGAGAAGGGTGACAATTGTAACGATCAGTCATTACGTCATTACGAAACAAAAGACGAAACGGGAGATTTTCTTGCGTTTTTACTACATATTAACACTTTTCACACTTTCTCAAGCTCTGTGGCGGCGAGACCTCAGTTCATGCAAAACCTCAGAGTACTTGGTCAACTGCAAGGCACTATCTCCGGCTAATAATTGAACTTTCGAAACCCAAAACATTAAATTTACTACTTCTTTCTTGACGATTGCTTCAACTTTGAAGGCTCTGTTTTGTTGCTTGTAGTGCCATCGAATAATACAGCACCCGCCGTAAGTTTCCAAACGATAAATGTAAACGTTTCTGAGAGAAGGGCGACAATTGTGACCATCAGTCATTACATCATTGTGAAACAAAAGACGAAACGGGAGATTTTCTTCCGTTTTTACTATATATTAACACTTTTCCCTCTTTCTCATGCTATGTGGCAACCAGACATCAGTTCATGCAAAACCTCAAGGCCCTCATTCTACTGCAAGGCACCAACTCTTTCTAATAATTGAATATTCGAAAACAAAAACATTACTTTTACTACTTCTTTCTTGCCGATGGCTTGAACTTAGAAGGCTCTGTTCTGTTGCTTGTAGTGCCATCGAATACCTCAACACCCGCCGTAAGTTTCCAAACGATAAATGTAAATGTTTCTGAGAGATGGGCGACAATTGTGACGATCAGTCATTACGTCACTACGAAACAAAAGACGAAACGAGATATTTTCTTCCGTTTTTACTACATATTAACACTGTTCACACTTTCTCAACCTCTGTGGCGGCGAGACCTCAGTTCACGCAAAACCTCAGAGTCGTCGGTCAACTACAAGGCACTATCTCCGGCTAATAATTGACTTTTCAAAAACCAAAACATTAACTTTACTACATCTTTCTTGCCGATTGCTTCAACTTAGAAGGCTCTGTTTTGTTGCTTGTGGTGCCATCGAATACCTCAGCACACAGCGTAAGTTTCCAAACGATAAATGTAAACGTTTCTGTGAGAAGGGCGACAATTGTGACGATCAGTTATTACGTCATTACGAAACAAAAGACGAAACGGGAGATTTTCTTCCGTTTTTACTACATATTAACACTTTTCACACTTTCTCAAGCACTGTGGTGGCGAGACCTCAGTTCATGCAAAGCCTCAAGGTCGTCGGTCAACTGCATGGCACTAACTCCGGTTAATAATTGAATTCTCGAAAACCAAAACATTAATTTTACTACTTCTTTCTTGCCGATTGCTTCAACTTAGAAAGCTCTGTTTTGTTGCTTGTAGTGCCATCGAATACTTCAGCACCCGCCGTAAGTTACCAAACGATAAATGTAAACGTTTCTGGGAGAAGGGCGACAATTGTGACGATCAGTCATTACGTCATTACGAATCAAAAGACGAAACGGGAGGTTTTCTTCCGTTTTTACTATATATTAAGACTTGTCGCTCTTTCTCATGCTATGTGGCTACCAGACCTCAGTTCATGCAGAACCTCAAGGCCCTCATTCAACTGCAAGGCACCAACTCTGGCTAATAATTGAATATTCGAAAACCAAAACATTACTTTTACTACTTCTTTCTTGCCGATTGCTTCACCTTAAAGGCTCTGTTTTGTTGCTTGTAGTGCCATCGAATACTTCAGCACCCGCCATAAGTTTCCAAACGATAAATGTAAACGTTTCTGAGAAAAGGGCGACAATTGTGACGATCAGTCATTATGTCATTACGAATCAAAAGACGAAACTTGAGATTTTCTTCCGTTTTTACTATATATTAACACTTTTCGCTCTTTCTAATGCTATGTGGCAACCAGACCTCAGTTCATGCAAAACCTCATGGTCCTCGGTCAACTGCATGGCACTAACTCCGGCTAATAATTGAATATTCGAAAACCAAAACATTAAATTTACTACTTCTTTTTTGCCTATAGCTTCAACTTAGAAGGCTCTGTGTTGTTGCTTGTAGTGCCATCGCATACTTCAGCACCCGCCGTAAGTTTCCAAACGACATATGTAAACGTTTCTCAGAGAAGGGCGACAATTGTGACGATCAGTCATTACGTCATTACGAAACAAAAGACGAAACGGGAGATTTTCTTCCGTTCTTACTATATATTAACACTTTTCGCTCTTTAACATGCTATGTGGCTACCAGACCTCAGTTCATGCAAAACCTCACGTTCCTCGGTCAAATGCAAGGCACCAACTCCGCCTAATAACTGAATTTCCGAAAACAAAAACATTACTTTTACTACTTCTTTCTTGCCGATTGCTTCAACTTAGAAGGCTCTGTTTTGTTGCTTGTAGTGCCATCGAATACTTCAGCACCCGCCATAAGTTTCCAAACGATAAATGTAAACGTTTCTGAGAGAAGGGCGACAAATATGACGATCAGTCATTACATCATTACGAAACAAAGGACGAAACGGGAGATTTTCTTCCGTTTTTACTACATATTAACACTTTTCACACTTTCTCAAGCTCTGTGGCGGTGAGACCTCAGTTCATGCAAAACCTCAAGGTCCTCCGTCAACTGCAAGGCACTAACTCCGGCTAATAATTGAATATTCGAAAACCAAAACATTAATTTTACTACTTCTTTCTTGCCGATTGCTTCAACTTAGAAGGCTCTGTTTTGTTGCTTGTAGTGCCATCGAATACCTCAGTACCCGCCGTAAGTTTCCAAACGATAAGCGTAAGTGTTTCTGAGAGAAGGGTGACAATTGTGACGATCAGTCATTACGTCATTACGAAACAAAAGACGGATCGGGAGATTTTGTTGCGTTTTTACTACATATTAACACTTTTCACACTTTCTCAAGCTCTGTGGCGGCGAGACCTCAGTTCATGCAAAGCCTCAAGGTCGTCGGTCAACAGCATGGCACTAACTCCGGCTAATAATTGACTTTTCGAAAACCAAAACATTAATTTTACTACTTCATTCTTGCCGATTGCTTCAACCTAGAAGGCTCTGTTTTGTTGCTTGTAGTGCCATCGAATACCTAAGCACAAGCCGTAAGATTCCAAACGATAAATGTAAACGTTTCTGAGAAAAGGGCGACAATTGTGACGATCAGTCATTATGTCATTACGAATCAAAAGACGAAACTTGAGATTTTCTTCCGTTTTTACTATATATTAACACTTTTCGCTCTTTCTAATGCTATGTGGCAACCAGACCTCAATTCATGCTAAACCTCATGGTCCTCGGTCAACTGCATGGCACTAACTCCGGCTAATAATTGAATATTCGAAAACCAAAACATTAAATTTACTACTTGTTTTTTGCCTATTGCTTCAACTTAGAAGGCTCTGTTTTGTTTCTTGTAGTGCGATCGAAAACGTCAGCACACGGGGTAAGTTTCGAAACGATATATGTAAACGTTTCTGAGAGAAGGGCGACAATTGTGACGATCAGTCATTACGTCATTACGAAACTAAGGACGAAACGCGAGATTTTCTTCCGTTTTTACTATATATTAACAGTTTTCGTCCTTTCTCATGCTATGTGGCTACCAGACATAAGTTCATGCAAAACCTCAAGGTCCTCGGTCAAGTGCAATGCTTCAAATCTGGCTAATAATTGAATATTCGAAAATTAAACATTACTTTTACTACTTCTTTCTTGCCGATTGCTTCAACTTAGAAGGCTCTGTTTTGTTGCTTGTAGTGCCATCGAATACCTCAGCACAAGCCGTAAGTTTCCAATCGATAAATGTAAACGTTTCGGAGAGAAAGGCGACAAATGTGACGATCAGTCATTACGTCATTACGAAACCAAAGACGAAACGGAAGATTTTCTTTCGTTTTTAATACATATTAACACTTTTCACACTTTCTCAAGCTTTGCGGCGGCGAGACCTCAGTTCATGCAAAGCCCCAAGGTCGTCGGTCAACTACATGGCACTAATTCCGGCTAATAATTGAATTTTCGATAACCAAAACATTAATTTTACTACTTCTTTCTTGCCGATTGCTTCAACTTAGAAGGCTCTGTTTTGTTGCTTGTAGTGCCATCGAACATCACTGCACCCGCCGTAAGTTTCCAAACGATAAATGTAAACGTTTCTGAGAGAAGGGCGACAATTGTGACGATCAGTCATTACGTCATTACGAAACAAAAGACGAAACGGGAGATGTTCTTCCGTTTTTACTACATATTAACACTTTTCACACTTTCTCAAGCTCTGTGGCGGCGAGGCCTCAGTTCATGCAAAACCTCAAGGACCTCAGTCAACTGCAAGGTGCTAACTCCGGCTAATAATTGAATTTTCGAAAACCAAAACATTAATTTTACTACTTCTTTCTTGCCGATTGCTTCAACTTAGAAGGCTCTGTTTTGTTGCTTGTAGTGCCATCGAATACCTCGTCACCCGCCGTAAGTTTCCAAACCATAAATGTAAACGTTTCTGAGAGATGGGCGACAAATGTGACGATCAGTCATTACGTCATTACGAAACAAAAGACGAAACGGGAGATTTGCTTCTGTTTTTACTACATATTAACACTTTTCTCACTTTCTCAAGCTCTGTGGCGGCGAGACCTCAGTTCATGCAAAACCTCAAGGTCCTCGGTCAACTGCAAGGGACTAACTCCGGCTAATAATTGAATTTTCGAAAACCAAAACATTAATTTTACTACTTCTTTCTTGCCGATTGCTTCAACTAAGAAGGCTCTGTTTTGTTGGTTGTAGTGCCATCGAATACCTCAGCACCCGCCGTAAGATTCCAAACGATAAATGTGAACGTTTCTGAGAGAAGGGCGACAATTTTGACGATCAGTCATTACGTCATTACGAAACAAAAGACGAAATGGGAGATTTTCTTCTGTTATTACTACATATTAACACTTTTCACACATTCTCAAGCTCTGAGGCGGCGAGACCTCAGTTCATGCAAAAGCTCAAGGACCTCGGTCAACTGCAAGGCACTAACTCCGGCTAATAATTGAATTTTCGAAAACCAAAACATTAGAATTACTACTTCTTTCTTGCCGATTGCTTCAACTTAGAAGGCTCTGTTTTGTTGCTTGTAGTGCCATCGAATACCTCAGCACACGGCGTAAGTTTCCAAACGATAAATGTAAACGTTTCTGAGAGAAGTGCGACAATTGTGGCGATCACTCATTACGTCATTACAAAAACAAAAGTAGAAACGGGAGATTTTCTTCCTTTCACTACTTATTAACACTTTTCACACAGACTGAAGCTCTGTGGCGGTGAGACCTCAGTTCATGCAAAACCTCAAGGTCCTCGGTCAACTGCGAGGCACTAACTCCGGCTAATAATTGAATTTTCGAATACCGAAACATTAATTTTACTACTCCTTTCTTGCCGATTGCTTCAACTTAGAAGGCTCTGTTTTGTTGCTTATAGTGCCATCGAATACCTCAGCACCCGCCGTAAGTTTCCAGACGATAAATGTAAACGTTTCTGAGAGAAGGGCGACAATCGTGACGATCAGTCATTACTTCATTACGAAACAAAAGACGAAACGGGAGATTTTCTTCCGCTTTTACTACATATTAACACTTTTCACACTTTCTCAAGCTCTGTGGCGGCGAGACCTCAGTTCATGCAAAACCTCAAGGTCCTCGTCAACTGCAAGGCACTAACTCATTCTAATAATTGAATATTCGAAAACCAAAACATTAATTTACTACTTCTTTCTAGCCGATTGCTTCAACTTAGAAGGCTCTGTTCTGTTGCTTGTAGTGCCATCGGATACCTCAGCACCCGCCGTAAGTGTCCAAACCATAAATGTAAACGTTTCTGAGAGAATTGCGACAAATGTGACGATCAGTCATTACGTCAATACGAAACAATAGACGAAACGGGAGATTTTGATCCGTTCTTACTACATATTAACACTTTTCACACTTTTTCAAGCTCTGTGGCGGCGAGACCTCAGTTCATGCAAAACCTCAGAGTCTTCGGTCAACTGCAAGGCACTATCTCCGGCTAATAATTGAATTTTCGAAAACCAAAACATTAATTTCACTACTTCTTTCTTGCCGATTGCTTCAAGTTAGAAGGCTCTGTTTTGTTGCTTGTAGTGCCATCGAATACCTCAGCACAAGCCGTAAGTTTCCAAACGATAAATGTAAACGTTTCGGAGAGAAAGACGACAATGGTGACCATCAGTCATTACGTCATTACGAAACAAAAGACGAAACGGGAGATTTAAATCCGTTTTTACTACATATTAACACTTTTCACACAGACTCAAGCTCTGTGGCGGTGGGACCTCAGTTCATGCAAAACCTCAGAGTGGTGGTGGTGGTGGTGGTTGTTGGGATGTTTAAGGGAGTCCTCGGTCAACTGCAAGGCACTATCTCCAGCTAATAATTGAATTTTCGAAAACCAAAACATTAAATTTACTACTCCTTTCTTGCCGATTGCTTCAACTTAGAAGGCTCTGTTTTGTAGTTTGTAGTGCCATCAAATACCTCAGCACCCGCCGTATGTTTCCAAACGATAAATGTAAACGTTTCTGAGAGAAGGGCGGCAATTGTGGCGATCAGTCATTACGTCATTACAAAAACAAAAGTAGAAACGGGAGATTTTCTTCCTTTCACTACTTATTAACACTTTTCACACAGACTGAAGCTCTGTGGCGGTGAGACCTCAGTTCATGCAAAACCTCAAGGTCCTCGGTCAACTGCAAGGCACTAACTCCGGCTGATAATTGAATTTTCGAAATCCGAAACATTAATTTTACTACTCCTTTCTTGCCGATTACTTCAACTTAGAAGGCTCTGTTTTGTTGCTTGTAGTGCCATCGGATACCTCAGCACCCGCCGTAAGTTTCCAGACGATAAATGTAAACGTTTCTGAGAGAAGGGCGACAATCGTGACCATCAGTCATTACGTCATTACGAAACAAAAGACGAAACGGGAGATTTTCTTCCGCTTTTACTACATATTAACACTTTTCACACTTTCTCAAGCTCTGTGGCGGCGAGATCTCAGTTCAGGCAAAACCTCAAGGTCCTCGGTCAACTGCAAGGCACTAACTCCGGCTAATAATCGAATTTTCGAGACCCAAAACATTAATTTTACTACTTCTTTCTTGCCGATTGCTTCAACTTAGAAGTCTCTGTTTTGTTGCTTGTAGTGCCATCGAATATCACAGCACCCGCCTTAAGTTTCCAAACGATAAATGTAAACGTTTCTGAGAGAAGTGCGACAAATGTGACGATCAGTCACTACGTCATTACGAAACAAAAGACGAAACGGGAGATTTTCTTCATTTTTACTACATATTAACACTTTTCACACTTTCTCAAGCTCTGTGGCGGCGAGACCTCAGTTCATGCAAAACCTCAAGGTCCTCGGTCAACTGCAAGGCACTAACTCCGGCTAATAATTGAATTTTCGAAAACCAAAACATTAATTTTACTACTTCTTTCTTGCCGATTGCTTCAAATTAGAAGGCTCTGTTTTGTTGCTTGTAGTGCCATCGAATACGTAAGCACACGGCGTAAGTTTCCAGACGATAAATGTAAACGTTTCTGAGAGAAGGGCGACAATTGTGACGATCAGTCATTACGTCATTACGAAACTAATCACGAAACGCGAGATTTTCTTCCGTTTTTACTATATATTAACAGTTTTCGTCCTTCCTCATGCTATGTGGCTACCAGACATAAGTTCATGCAAAACCTCAAGGTCCTCGGTCAAGTGCAATGCTTCAAATCTGGCTAATAATTGAATATTCGAAAATTAAACATTACTTTTACTACTTCTTTCTTGCCGATTGCTTCAACTTAGAAGGCTCTGTTTTGTTGCTTGTAGTGCCATCGAATACCTCAGCACAAGCCGTAAGTTTCCAAACGATAAATGTAAACGTTTCGGAGAGGAAGGCGACAAATGTGACGATCAGTCATTACGTCATTACGAAACCAAAGACGAAACGGAAGATTTTCTTTCGATTTTAATACATATTAACACTTTTCACACTTTCTCAAGCTTTGCGGCGGCGAGACCTCAGTTCATGCAAAGCCCCAAGGTCGTCGGTCAACTACATGGCACTAATTCCGGCTAATAATTGAATTTTCGATAACCAAAACATTAATTTTACTACTTCTTTCTTGCCGATTGCTTCAACTTAGAAGGCTCTGTTTTGTTGCTTGTAGTGCCATCGAACATCACTGCACCCGCCGTAAGTTTCCAAACGATAAATGTAAACGTTTCTGAGAGAAGGGCGACAATTGTGACGATCAGTCATTACGTCATTACGAAACAAAAGACGAAACGGGAGATGTTCTTCCGTTTTTACTACATATTAACACTTTTCACACTTTCTCAAGCTCTGTGGCGGCGAGGCCTCAGTTCATGCAAAACCTCAAGGACCTCAGTCAACTGCAAGGTGCTAACTCCGGCTAATAATTGAATTTTCGAAAACCAAAACATTAATTTTACTACTTCTTTCTTGCCGATTGCTTCAACTTAGAAGGCTCTGTTTTGTTGCTTGTAGTGCCATCGAATACCTCGTCACCCGCCGTAAGTTTCCAAACCATAAATGTAAACGTTTCTGAGAGATGGGCGACAAATGTGACGATCAGTCATTACGTCATTACGAAACAAAAGACGAAACGGGAGATTTGCTTCTGTTTTTACTACATATTAACACTTTTCTCACTTTCTCAAGCTCTGTGGCGGCGAGACCTCAGTTCATGCAAAACCTCAAGGTCCTCGGTCAACTGCAAGGGACTAACTCCGGCTAATAATTGAATTTTCGAAAACCAAAACATTAATTTTACTACTTCTTTCTTGCCGATTGCTTCAACTAAGAAGGCTCTGTTTTGTTGGTTGTAGTGCCATCGAATACCTCAGCACCCGCCGTAAGATTCCAAACGATAAATGTGAACGTTTCTGAGAGAAGGGCGACAATTTTGACGATCAGTCATTACGTCATTACGAAACAAAAGACGAAATGGGAGATTTTCTTCTGTTATTACTACATATTAACACTTTTCACACATTCTCAAGCTCTGAGGCGGCGAGACCTCAGTTCATGCAAAAGCTCAAGGACCTCGGTCAACTGCAAGGCACTAACTCCGGCTAATAATTGAATTTTCGAAAACCAAAACATTAGAATTACTACTTCTTTCTTGCCGATTGCTTCAACTTAGAAGGCTCTGTTTTGTTGCTTGTAGTGCCATCGAATACCTCAGCACACGGCGTAAGTTTCCAAACGATAAATGTAAACGTTTCTGAGAGAAGTGCGACAATTGTGGCGATCACTCATTACGTCATTACAAAAACAAAAGTAGAAACGGGAGATTTTCTTCCTTTCACTACTTATTAACACTTTTCACACAGACTGAAGCTCTGTGGCGGTGAGACCTCAGTTCATGCAAAACCTCAAGGTCCTCGGTCAACTGCGAGGCACTAACTCCGGCTAATAATTGAATTTTCGAATACCGAAACATTAATTTTACTACTCCTTTCTTGCCGATTGCTTCAACTTAGAAGGCTCTGTTTTGTTGCTTGTAGTGCCATCGAATACCTCAGCACCCGCCGTAAGTTTCCAGACGATAAATGTAAACGTTTCTGAGAGAAGGGCGACAATCGTGACGATCAGTCATTACTTCATTACGAAACAAAAGACGAAACGGGAGATTTTCTTCCGCTTTTACTACATATTAACACTTTTCACACTTTCTCAAGCTCTGTGGCGGCGAGACCTCAGTTCATGCAAAACCTCAAGGTCCTCGTCAACTGCAAGGCACTAACTCATTCTAATAATTGAATATTCGAAAACCAAAACATTAATTTACTACTTCTTTCTAGCCGATTGCTTCAACTTAGAAGGCTCTGTTCTGTTGCTTGTAGTGCCATCGGATACCTCAGCACCCGCCGTAAGTGTCCAAACCATAAATGTAAACGTTTCTGAGAGAATTGCGACAAATGTGACGATCAGTCATTACGTCAATACGAAACAATAGACGAAACGGGAGATTTTGATCCGTTCTTACTACATATTAACACTTTTCACACTTTTTCAAGCTCTGTGGCGGCGAGACCTCAGTTCATGCAAAACCTCAGAGTCTTCGGTCAACTGCAAGGCACTATCTCCGGCTAATAATTGAATTTTCGAAAACCAAAACATTAATTTCACTACTTCTTTCTTGCCGATTGCTTCAAGTTAGAAGGCTCTGTTTTGTTGCTTGTAGTGCCATCGAATACCTCAGCACAAGCCGTAAGTTTCCAAACGATAAATGTAAACGTTTCGGAGAGAAAGACGACAATGGTGACCATCAGTCATTACGTCATTACGAAACAAAAGACGAAACGGGAGATTTAAATCCGTTTTTACTACATATTAACACTTTTCACACAGACTCAAGCTCTGTGGCGGTGGGACCTCAGTTCATGCAAAACCTCAGAGTGGTGGTGGTGGTGGTGGTTGTTGGGATGTTTAAGGGAGTCCTCGGTCAACTGCAAGGCACTATCTCCAGCTAATAATTGAATTTTCGAAAACCAAAACATTAAATTTACTACTCCTTTCTTGCCGATTGCTTCAACTTAGAAGGCTCTGTTTTGTTGTTTGTAGTGCCATCAAATACCTCAGCACCCGCCGTAAGTTTCCAAACGATAAATGTAAACGTTTCTGAGAGAAGGGCGGCAATTGTGGCGATCAGTCATTACGTCATTACAAAAACAAAAGTAGAAACGGGAGATTTTCTTCCTTTCACTACATATTAACACTTTTCACACAGACTGAAGCTCTGTGGCGGTGAGACCTCAGTTCATGCAAAACCTCAAGGTCCTCGGTCAACTGCAAGGCACTAACTCCGGCTGATAATTGAATTTTCGAAATCCGAAACATTAATTTTACTACTCCTTTCTTGCCGATTACTTCAACTTAGAAGGCTCTGTTTTGTTGCTTGTAGTGCCATCGGATACCTCAGCACCCGCCGTAAGTTTCCAGACGATAAATGTAAACGTTTCTGAGAGAAGGGCGACAATCGTGACCATCAGTCATTACGTCATTACGAAACAAAAGACGAAACGGGAGATTTTCTTCCGCTTTTACTACATATTAACACTTTTCACACTTTCTCAAGCTCTGTGGCGGCGAGATCTCAGTTCAGGCAAAACCTCAAGGTCCTCGGTCAACTGCAAGGCACTAACTCCGGCTAATAATCGAATTTTCGAGACCCAAAACATTAATTTTACTACTTCTTTCTTGCCGATTGCTTCAACTTAGAAGTCTCTGTTTTGTTGCTTGTAGTGCCATCGAATATCACAGCACCCGCCTTAAGTTTCCAAACGATAAATGTAAACGTTTCTGAGAGAAGTGCGACAAATGTGACGATCAGTCACTACGTCATTACGAAACAAAAGACGAAACGGGAGATTTTCTTCCGTTTTTACTACATATTAACACTTTTCACACTTTCTCAAGCTCTGTGGCGGCGAGACCTCAGTTCATGCAAAACCTCAAGGTCCTCGGTCAACTGCAAGGCACTAACTCCGGCTAATAATTGAATTTTCGAAAACCAAAACATTAATTTTACTACTTCTTTCTTGCCGATTGCTTCAAATTAGAAGGCTCTGTTTTGTTGCTTGTAGTGCCATCGAATACGTAAGCACACGGCGTAAGTTTCCAGACGATAAATGTAAACGTTTCTGAGAGAAGGGCGACAAATGTGACGATCAGTCATTACGTCATTACGAAACAAAAGACGAAACGGGAGATTTTCTTCTGTTTTTACTACATATTAACACGTTTCACACTTTCTCAAGCTCTGTGGCGGCGAGACCTAAGTTCATGCAATACCTCAACATTCCCGGTCAACTGCAAGGCACTAACTCCGGCTAATAATTAAATTTTCGAAAAACCAAAACATTAATTTTACTACTTCTTTGTTGCCGATTTCTTCAACTTAGAAGGCTCTGTTTTGTTGCTTGTAGTGCCATCGAATACGTAAGCACACGGCGTAAGTTTCCAGACGATAAATGTAAACGTTTCTGAGAGAAGGGCGACAAATGTGACGATCAGTCATTACGTCATTACGAAACAGAAGACGAAACAGGAGATTTTCTTCTGTTTTTACTACATATTAACACGTTTCACACTTTCTCAATCTCTGTGGCGGCGAGACCTAAGTTCATGCAAAACCTCAACATTCCCGGTCAACTGCAAGGCACTAACTCCGGCTAATAATTAAATTTTCGAAAAACCAAAACATTAATTTTACTACTTCTTTCTTGCCGATTGCTTCAACTTAGAAGGCTCTGTTTTGTTGCTTGTAGTGCCATCGAATACCTCAGCACACGCCGTAAGTTTCCAAACGATAAATGTAAACGTTTCTGAGGGAAGGGCAACAATTGTGACGATTAGTCATTACGTCATTACGAAACAAAGGACGAAACGGGAGATTTTCTTCTGTTCTTATTATATATTAACACATTTCACACTTTCTCAAGCTCTGTGGCGGCGAGACCTCAGTTCATGCAAAACCTCAAGGTCCTCGGTCAACTGCAAGGCACTAACTCCGGCTAATAATTGAATATTCGAAAACCGAAACATTAATATTACTACCTCTTTCTTGCCGATTGCTTCAAGTTAGAAGTCTCTGTTTTGTTGCTTGTAGTGCCATCGAATACTTCAGCACCCGCCGTAAGTTTCCAAACGATAAATGTAAACGTTTCTGAGAGAATGGCGACAATTGTGACGATCAGTCATTACGTCATTACGAAACAAGAGACGAAACGGGAGATTTTCTTCCGTTTTTACTACATGTTAACACTTTTCACACTTTCTCAAGCTCTGTGGCGGCGAGTTCTCAGTTCATGCAAAACCTCAGAGTCCTCGGTCAACTGCATGGCACTATCTCCGGCTAATTATTGAATTTTCGAGAACCAAAACATTACATTTACTACTCCTTTCTTGCCGATTGCTTCAACTTAGAAGGCTCTGTTTTGTAGCTTGTAGTGCCATCGAATACCTCAAACACCCGCCGTAAGTTTCTAAACGATAAATGTAAACGTTTCTGAGAGAAGGGCGCCAAATGTGACGATCAGTCATTACGTCGTTACCAAACAAAAGACGAAACGGGAGATTTTCTTCCGTTTTTACTATATATTAACACTTTTCGCTCTTCCTCATTCTATGTGGCTACCAGACCTCAGTTCATGCAAAACCTCAAGGCCCTCGGTCAACTGCAAGGTGCCAACTCTGGCTAATTATTGAATTTTCGAGAACCAAAACATTAAATTTACTACTACTTTGTTGCCGATTGCTTCAACTTAGAAGGCTCTGTTTTGTAGCTTGTAGTGCCATCGAATACCTCAAACACCCGCCGTAAGTTTCTAAACGATAAATGTAAACGTTTCTGAGAGAAGGGCGCCAAATGTGACGATCAGTCATTACGTCGTTACCAAACAAAAGACGAAACGGGAGATTTTCTTCCGTTTTTACTACAAATTAACACTTTTCACACTTTCTCAAGCTCTGTGGCGGCGAGACCTCAGTTCATGCAAAACCTCAAGGCCCTCGGTCAACTGCAAGGCACTAACTCCGGCTAATAATTGAAATTTCGAAAAACAAAACATTAATTTTACTACTTGTTTCTTGCCGATTGCTTCAACTTAGAAGGCTCTGTTTTGTTGCTTGTAGTGCCATCGAATACCTCAGCACCCGCCGTAAGTGTCCAAACGATAAATGTAAACGTTTTTGAGAGAAGGGCGACAATTGTGACGATCAGTCATTACGTCATTACGAAACAAAAGACGAAACGGGAGATTTTCTTCCGTTTTTACTACATATTAACACTTTTCACTCTTTCTCAAACTCTGTGGCGGCGTGACCTCTGTTCATGCAATACCTCAAGGTCCTCGGTCAATTGCAAGGCACAAACTCCGGCTAATAATTGAATGTCGAAAACCAAAACATTAATTTTACTACTTCTTTCTTGCCGATTGCTTCAACTTAGAAGGCTCTGTTTTGTTGCTTGTAGTACCATCGAATACCTCAGCACACGGCGTAAGTTTCCAAACGGTAAATGTAAACGTTTCTGAGAGAAGGGCAACAATTGTGACGATCAGTCATTAAGTCATTACGAAACAAAAGACGAAACGGGAGATTTTCTTCCGTTTTTACTACATATTAACACTTTTCACATTTTCTCAAGCTCTGTGGCGGCGAGGACACAGTTCATGCAAAACCTCATGGTCCTCGGTCAACTGCAAGGCACTAACTCCGGCTAATAATTGAATATTCGAAAACCAAAACATTAATTTTACTACTTCTTTCTTACCGATTGCTTGAACTTAGAAGGCTCTGTTTTGTTGCTTGTAGTGCCATCGAATACGTCAGCACCCGCCGTCCATTTCCAAACGATAAATGTTAACGTTTCTGAGAGAAGGGCGAGAAATGTGACGATCAGTCATTACGTCATTACGAAACAAAAGGCGAAACGGGAGATTTTCTTCCGTTTTTAATGCATATTAACACTTTTCACACTTTCTCAAGCTCTGTGGCGGCGAGACCTCAGTTCATGCAAAACCTCAAGGTCCTCGGTCAACTGCAAGGCATTAACTCCGGCTAATAATTGAATTTTCGAAAACCAAAACATTAATTTTACTACTTCTTTCTTGCCGATTGCTTCAACTTAGAAGGCTCTGTTTTTTTGGTTGTAGTGCCATCGAATACCTCAGCACACGGCGTAAGTTTCCAAACGATAAATGTAAACGTTTCTGAGAGACGGGCGACAATTGTGACGATCAGTCATTACGTCATTACGAAACAAAAGACGATACGGGAGATTTTCTTCCGTTTTTACTATATATTAACACTTTTCGCTCTTTCTCATGCTATGTTGCTACCAGACCTCAGATCATGCAAAACCTCAAGGCCCTCTTTCAACTGCAAGGCACCAACTCTGGCTAATAATTGAATAATCGAAAACCAAAACATTACTTTTACATCTACATCTACATCTATACTCCGCGAGCCACCTTACGGCGTGTGGCGGAGGGTACTTATTGCACCATTATCTGATCCCCCCTTCCCTGTTCCATTCACGAATTGCGCGTGGGAAGAACGACTGCTTGTAAGTTTCCGTATTTGCTCTAATTACTCGGATCTTTTCGTTGTGATCATTACGCGAGATATATGTGGGCGGTAGTAATATGTTGCCCATCTCTTCCCGGAATGTGCTCTCTTGTAATTTCGATAATAAACCTCTCCGTATTGCGTAACGCCTTTCTTGAAGTGTCCGCCACTGGAGCTTGTTCAGCATCTCCGTAACGCTCTCGCGCTGACTAAATGTCCCCATGACGAATCGCGGTGCTTTTCGCTGGATCATGTCTATCTCTTCTATTAATCCAACCTGGTAAGGGTCCCATACTGATGAGCAATACTCAAGAATCGGATGAACAAGCGTTTTGTAAGCTACTTCTTTCGTCGATGAGTCACATTTTCTTAGAATTCTTACTATGAATCTCAACCTGGCGCCTGCTTTTCCCACTATTTGTTTTATGTGATCATTCCACTTCAGATCGCTCCGGATAGTAACTCCTAAGTATTTTACGGTCGTTACCGCTTTCAATGATTTACCACCTATGGCATAATCGTACTGGAATGGATTTTTGCCCCTATGTATGCGCATTATATTACATTTATCTACGTTTAGGGAAAGCTGCCAGCTGTCGCACCATGCATTAATCCTCTGCAGGTCTTCCTGGAGTACGTACGAGTCTTCTGATGTTGCTACTTTCTTGTAGACAACCGTGTCATCTGCAAATAGCCTCACGGAGCTACCGATGTTGTCAACTAAGTCATTTATGTATATTGTAAACAATAAAGGTCCTATCACGCTTCCTTGCGGTACTCTCGAAATTACCTCTACATCTGCAGATTTTGAACCGTTAAGAATGACATGTTGTGTTCTTTCTTCTAGGAAATCCTGAATCCAATTACAAACCTGGTCCGATATTCCGTAAGCTCGTGTTTTTTTCACTAAACGTAAGTGCGGAAACGTATCAAATGCCTTCCTGAAGTCCAGGAATACGGCATCAATCTGCTCGCCAGTGTCTACGGCACTGTGAATTTCTTGGGCAAATAGGGCGAGCTGAGTTTTACATGATCTCTGTTTGCGGAATCCATGTTGGTTATAATGAAGGAGATTTGTATTATCTAAGAACGTCATAATACGAGAACACAAAACATGTTCCATTATTCTACAACAGATTGACGTAAGCGAAATAGGCCTATAATTATTCGCATCTGATTTATGACCCTTCTTGAAAATGGGAACGACCTGCACTTTCTTCCAGTCGCTAGGTACTTTACGTTCTTCCAGCGATCTACGATAAATTGCTGATAGAAAGGGGGCAAGTTCTTTAGCATAATCACTGTAGAATCTTAAGGGTATCTCGTCTGGTCCGGATGCTTTTCCGCTACTAAGTGATAGCAGTTGTTATCCAATTCCGATATCGTTTATTTCAATATTTTCCATTTTGGCGTCCGTGCGACGGCTGAAGTCAGGGACCGTGTTACGATTTTCCGCAGTGAAACAGTTTCGGAACACTGAATTCAGTATTTCTGCCTTTCTTCGGTCGTCCTCTGTTTCGGTGCCATCGTGGTCAACGAGTGACTGAATAGGGGATTTAGATCCGCTTACCGATTTTACATATGACCAAAACTTTTTAGGGTTCTTGTTTAGATTGTTTGCCAATGTTTTATGTTCGAATTCGTTGAATGCTTCTCTCATTGCTCTCTTTACGCTCTTTTTCGCTTCGTTCAGCTTTCCCTTATCAGCTATGATTCGACTACTCTTAAACTTATGATGAAGCTTTCTTTGTTTCCGTAGTACCTTTCGAACATGATGGTTATACCACGGTGGATCTATCCCCTCGCTTTGGACCTTAGTCGGTACGGACTTATCAAAGGCGTACTGGACGATGTTTGTGAATTTTTTCCATTTTTGTTCCACATCCTCTTCCTCAGAAATGAACGTTTGATGGTGGTCACTCAGATATTCTGCGATTTGTGCCCTGTCACTCTTGTTAAGCAAATATATTTTCCTTCCTTTCTTGGCATTTCTTATTACACTTGTAGTCATTGATGCAACCACTGACTTATGATCACTGATACCCCCTTCTACATTCACGGAGTCGAAAAGTTCCGGTCTATTTGTTGCTATGAGGTCTAAAACGTTAGCTTCACGAGTTGGTTCTCTAACTATCTGCTCGAAGTAATTCTCGGACAAGGCAGTCAGGATAATGTCACAAGAGTCTCTGTCCCTGGCTCCAGTTCTGATTGTGTGACTATCCCATTCTATACCTGGTAGATTTAAGTCTCCCCCTATTACAATAGTATGATCACGAAACTTCTTCACGACGTTCTGCACGTTCTCTCTGAGGCGCTCAACTACTACGGTTGCTGATGCAGGTGGTCTATAGAAGCATCCGACTATCATATCTGACCCACCTTTGATACTTAGCTTAACCCAGATTATTTCACATTCGCATTCGCTAATAACTTCTATGGATATTATTGAATTCTTTACTGCTATAAATACTCCTCCACCATTGGCATTTATCCTATCCTTGCGGTATATATTCCATTCTGTGTCTAGGATTTCGTTACTGCTCACTTCCGGTTTTAACCAACTTTCCGTTCCTAATACTATATGCGCATTATTTCCTTCAATAAGAGATACTAATTCAGGAACCTTGCCCTGGATACTCCTGCAGATTACCAATATTACGTTAATTTTTCCTGTTCTTGGTCTCTGAGGATGGACGTTCTTTATCAACGATGATAATGTCCTCTCTGGTAAGCCGTCAGGTATTTTATCGTTTCGCCCAAGGGGGAGTCCCTCTAACCTACTTCTTTCTTGCCGATTGCTTCCACTTAGAAGGCTCTGTTTTGTTGCTTGTAGTGCCATCGAATACCTCAGCACCCGCCGTAAGTTTCCAAACGATAAATGTAAACGTTTCTGAGAGAAGGGCGACAATTGTGACGATCAGTCATTACTTCATTACGAAACAAAAGACGAAACGGGAGATTTTCTTCCGTTTTTACTACATATTAACACTTTTCACACTTTCTCAAGCTCTGTGGTGGCGAGACCTCAGTTCATGCAAAACCTCAAGGTCCTCGGTCTACTGCATGGCACTAACTCCGGGTAATAATTGAATTTTCGAAAACTAAAACATTAAGTTTACTACTTCTTTCTTGCCGATTGCTTCAACTTAGAAGGCTCTGTTTTGTTGCTTGTAGTGCCATCGAATACGTAAGCACACGGCGTAAGTTTCCAGACGATAAATGTAAACGTTTCTGAGAGAAGGGCGACAAATGTGACGATCAGTCATTACGTCATTACGAAACAAAAGACGAAACGGGAGATTTTCTTCGGTTTTTACTACATATTAACACGTTTCACACTTTCTCAAGCGCTGTGGCGGCGAGACCTAAGTTCATGCAAAACCTCAACATTCCCGGTCAACTGCAAGGCACTAACTCCTGCTAATAATTAAATTTTCGAAAAACCAAAACATTAATTTTACTACTTCTTTCTTGCCGATTGCTTCAACTTAGAAGGCTCTGTTTTGTTGCTTGTAGTGCCATCGAATACCTCAGCACACGCCGTAAGTTTCCAAACGATAAATGTAAACGTTTCTGAGGGAAGGGCGACAATTGTGACGATCAGTCATTACGTCATTACGAAACAAGAGACGAAACGGGAGATTTTCTTCCGTTTTTACTACATGTTAACACTTTACACACTTTCTCAAGCTCTGTGGCGGCGAGTTCTCAGTTCATGCAAAACCTCAGAGTCCTCGGTCAACTGCAAGGCACTATCTCCGGCTAATTATTGAATTTTCGAGAACCAAAACATTACATTTACTACTCCTCTCTTGCCGATTGCTTCAACTTAGAAGGCTCTGTTTTGTAGCTTGTAGTGCCATCGAATACCTCAAACACCCGCTGTAAGTTTCCAAACGATAAATGTAAACGTCTCTGAGAGAAGGGCAAGAATTGTGACGATCAGTCATTACGTCATTACGAAACAAAAGACGAAACGGGAGATTTTCTTCCGTTTTTACTATATATTAACACTTTTCGCTCTTTCTCATTCTATGTGGCTACCAGACCTCAGTTCTTGCAAAACCTCAAGGCCCTCGGTCAACTGCAAGGCGCCAACTCTGGCTAATTATTGAATATTCGAAAACGAAAATATTACTTTTACTACTACTTTCTTGCCGATTGCTTCGACTTAGAAGGCTCTGTTCTGTTGCTTGTAGTGCCATCGAATACCTCAGCACCCGCTTTAAGTTTCCAAACAATAAATGTAAACGTTTCTGAGAGAATTGCGACAAATGTGACGATCAGTCATTACGTCATTACGAATCAAAAGACGAAACGGGAGATTTTCTTCCGTTTTTACTACATATTAAAACTTTTCACACTTTCTCAAGCTCTGTGGCGGCGAGACCTCAGTTCATGCAAAACCTCAAGGTCCTCGGTCAACTGCAAGGCACTAACTCCGGCTAATAATTGAATTTCGAAAACCAAAACATTAATTTTACTTCTTCTTTCTTGCCGATTGCTTCAACTTAGAAGGCTCTGTTTTGTTGCTTGTAGTGCCATCGAATACCTCAGCACCCGCCGTAAGTATCCAAACGATAAATGTAAACGTTTCTGAGAGAAGGGCGACAATTGTGACTATCACTCATTACGTCATTACGAAACAAAAGACGAAACGGGAGATTTTCTTCCGTTTTTACTACATATTAACACTTTTCACACTTTCTCAAGCTCTGTGGCGGCGAGTTCTCAGTTCATGCAAAACCTCAGAGTCCTCGGTCAACTGCAAGGCACTATCTCTGGCTAATAATTGAATTTTCGAAAACCAAAACATTAAATTTACTACTACTTTGTTGCCGATTGCTTCAACTTAGAAGGCTCTGTTTTGTAGCTTGTAGTGCCATCGAATACCTCAAACACCCGCTGTAAGTTTCTAAACGAAAAATGTAAACGTTTCTGAGAGAAGGGCGCCAAATGTGACGATCAGTCATTACGTCGTTACCAAACAAAAGACGAAACGGGAGATTTTCTTCCGTTTTTACTACATATTAACACTTTTCACACTTTCTCAAGCTCTGTGGCGGCGAGACCTCAGTTCATGCAAAACCTCAAGGCCCTCGGTCAACTGCAAGGCACTAACTCCTGCTAATAATTGAAATTTCGAAAAACAAAACATTAATTTTACTACTTCTTTCTTGCCGATTGCTTCAACTTAGAAGGCTCTGTTTTGTTGCTTGTAGTGCCATCGAATACCTCAGCACCCGCCGTCCATTTCCAAACGATAAATGTTAACGTTTCTGAGAGAAGGGCGAGAAATGTGACGATCAGTCATTACGTCATTACGAAACAAAAGGCGAACGGGAGATTTTCTTCCGTTTTTAATACATATTAACACTTTTCACACTTTCTCAAGCTCTGTGGCGGCGAGACCACAGTTCATGCAAAACCTCAAGGTCCTCGGTCATCTGCAAGGCATTAACTCCGGCTAATAATTGAATTTTCGAAAACCAAAACATTAATTTTACTACTTCTTTCTTGCCGATTGCTTCAACTTGGAAGGCTCTGTTTCTTTGCTTGTAGTGCCATCGAATACCTCAGCACACGGCGTAAGTTTCCAAACGATAAATGTAACCGTTTCTGAGAGAAGGGCGACAATTGTGACGATCAGTCATTACGTCATTACGAAACAAAAGACGATACGGGAGATTTTCTTCCGTTTTTACTATATATTAACACTTTTCGCTCTTTCTCATGCTATGTTGCTACCAGACCTCAGTTCATGCAAAACCTCAAGGCCCTCTTTCAACTGCAAGGCACCAACTCTGGCTAATAATTGAATAATCGAAAACCAAAACATTACTTTTACATCTACATCTACATCTATACTCCGCGAGCCACCTTACGGTGTGTGGCGGAGGGTACTTATTGCACCATTATCTGATCCCCCCTTCCCTGTTCCATTCACGAATTGTGCGTGGGAAGAACGACTGCTTGTAAGTCTCCGTATTTGCTCTAATTTCTCGGATCTTTTCGTTGTGATCATTACGCGAGATTTATGTGGGCGGTAGTAATATGTTGCCCATCTCTTCCCGGAATGTGCTCTCTTGTAATTTCGATAATAAACCTCTCCGTATTGCGTAACGCCTTTCTTGAAGTGTCCGCCACTGGAGCTTGTTCAGCATCTCCGTAAGGCTCTCGCGCTGACTAAATGTCCCCATGACGAATCGCGCTGCTTTTCGCTGGATCATACTGATGAGCAATACTCAAGAATCGGATGAACAAGCGTTTTGTAAGCTACTTCTTTCGTCGATGAGTCACATTTTCTTAGAATTCTTACTATGAATCTCAACCTGGCGCCTGCTTTTCCCACTATTTGTTTTATGTGATCATTCCACTTCAGATCGCTCCGGATAGTAACTCCTAAGTATTTTACGGTCGTTACCGCTTCCAATGATTTACCACCTATGGCATAATCGTACTGGAATGGATTTTTGCCCCTATGTATGCGCATTATATTACATTTATCTACGTTTAGGGAAAGCTGCCAGCTGTCGCACCATGCATTAATCCTCTGCAGGTCTTCCTGGAGTACGTACGAGTCTTCTGATGTTGCTACTTTCTTGTAGACAACCGTGTCATCTGCAAATAGCCTCACGGAGCTACCGATGTTGTCAACTAAGTCATTTATGTGTATTGTAAACAATAAAGGTCCTATCACGCTTCCTTGCGGTACTCTCGAAATTACCTCTACATCTGCAGATTTTGAACCGTTAAGAATGACATGTTGTGTTCTTTCTTCTAGGAAATCCTGAATCCAATCACAAACCTGGTCCGATATTCCGTAAGCTCGTGTTTTTTTCACAAAACGTAAGTGCGGAAACGCATCAAATGCCTTCCTGAAGTCCAGGAATACGGCATCAATCTGCTCGCCAGTGTCTACGGCACTGTGAATTTCTTGGGCAAATAGGGCGAGCTGAGTTTTACATGATCTCTGTTTGCGGAATCCATGTTGGTTATAATGAAGGAGATTTGTATTATCTAAGAACGTCATAATACGAGAACACAAAACATGTTCCATTATTCTACAACAGATTGACGTAAGCGAAATAGGCCTATAATTATTCGCATCTGATTTATGACCCTTCTTGAAAATGGGAACGACCTGCACTTTCTTCCAGTCGCTAGGTACTTTACGTTCTTCCAGCGATCTACGATAAATTGCTGATAGAAAGGGGGCAAGTTCTTTAGCATAATCACTGTAGAATCTTAAGGGTATCTCGTCTGGTCCGGATGCTTTTCCGCTACTAAGTGATAGCAGTTGTTATCCAATTCCGATATCGTTTATTTCAATATTTTCCATTTTGGCGGCCGTGCGACGGCTGAAGTCAGGGACCGTGTTACGATTTTCCGCAGTGAAACAGTTTCGGAACACTGAATTCAGTATTTCTGCCTTTCTTCGGTCGTCCTCTGTTTCGGTGCCATCGTGGTCAACGAGTGACTGAATAGGGGATTTAGATCCGCTTACCGATTTTACATATGACCAAAACCTTTTAGGGTTCTTGTTTAGATTGTTTGCCAATGTTTTATGTTCGAATTCGTTGAATGCTTCTCTCATTGCTCTCTTTACGCTCTTTTTCGCTTCGTTCAGCTTTTCCTTATCAGCTATGATTTGACTACTCTTAAACTTATGATGAAGCTTTCTTTGTTTCCGTAGTACCTTTCGTACATGATGGTTATACCACGGTGGATCTTTCCCCTCGCTTTGGACCTTAGTCGGTACGGACTTATCAAAGGCGTACTGGACGATGTTTGTGAATTTTTTCCATTTTTGTTCCACATCCTCTTCCTCAGAAATGAACGTTTCATGGTGGTCACTCAGATATTCTGCGATTTGTGCCCTATCACTCTTGTTAAGCAAATATATTTTCCTTCCTTTCTTGGCATTTCTTATTACACTTGTAGTCATTGATGCAACCACTGACTTATGATCACTGATACCCCCTTCTACATTCACGGAGTCGAAAAGTTCCGGTCTATTTGTTGCTATGAGGTCTAAAACGTTAGCTTCACGAGTTGGTTCTCTAACTATCTGCTCGAAGTAATTCTCGGACAAGGCAGTCAGGATAATGTCACAAGAGTCTCTGTCCCTGGCTCCAGTTCTGATTGTGTGACTATCCCATTCTATACCTGGTAGATTTAAGTCTCCCCCTATTACAATAGTATGATCACGAAACTTCTTCACGACGTTCTGCACGTTCTCTCTGAGGCGCTCAACTACTACGGTTGCTGATGCAGGTGGTCTATAGAAGCATCCGACTATCATATCTGACCCACCTTTGATACTTAGCTTAACCCAGATTATTTCACATTCGCATTCGCTAATAACTTCTATGGATATTATTGAATTCTTTACTGCTATAAATACTCCTCCACCATTGGCGTTTATCCTATCCTTGCGGTATATATTCCATTCTGTGTCTAGGATTTCGTTACTGTTCACTTCCGGTTTTAACCAACTTTCCGTTCCTAATACTATATGCGCATTATTTCCTTCAATAAGAGATACTAATTCAGGAACCTTGCCCTGGATACTCCTGCAGTTTACCAATATTACGTTAATTTTTCCTGTTCTTGGTCTCTGAGGAAGGACGTTCTTTATCAACGATGATAATGTCCTCTCTGGTAAGCCGTCAGGTATTTTATCGTTTCGCCCAAGGGGGGGTCCCTCTAACCTACTTCTTTCTTGCCGATTGCTTCAACTTAGGAGGCTCTGTTTTGTTGCTTGCAGTGCCATCGAATACCTCAGCACCCGCCGTAAGTTTCCAAACGATAAATGTAAACGTTTCTGAGAGAAGGGCGACAATTGTGACGATCAGTCATTACGTCATTACGAAACAACAGACGAAACGGGAGATTTTCTTCCGTTTTTACTACATATTAACACTTTTCATACTTTCTCAAGCTCTGTGGCGGCGTGACCTCAATTCATGCAATACCTCAAGGTCCTTGGACAATTGCAAGGCACTAACTCCGGCTAATAATTGAATTTTCGAAAACCAAAACATTAAAATAACTACTTCTTTCTTGCCGATTGCTTCAACTTAGAAGGCTCTGTTTTGTTGCTTGTAGTGCCATCGAATACCTCAGCACACGGCGTAAGTTTCAAAACGATAAATGTAAACGTTTCTGAGAGAAGGGCGACAATTGTGACGATCAGTCATTACGTCATTACGAAACAAAAGACGAAACGGGAGATTTTCTTCCGTTTTTACTATATATTAACACTTTTCGCTCTTTCTCATGCTATGTGGCTACTAGATCTCAGTTCATGCAAAACCTCAAGGTCCTCGATCAACTGCATGCCACCAACTCTGGATAATAATTGAATATTCGAAAACCAAAACATTACTTTTACTACTACTTTCTTGCCGATTGCTTCAACTTAGAAGGCTCTGTTTTGTTGCTTGTAGTGCCATCGAATACCTCAGCACCCGCCGTCCATTTCCAAACGATAAATGTTAACGTTTCTGAGAGAAGGGCGAGAAATGTGACGATCAGTCATTACGTCATTACGAAACAAAAGGCGAACGGGAGATTTTCTTCCGTTTTTAATACATATTAACACTTTTCACACTTTCTCAAGCTCTGTGGCGGCGAGACCACAGTTCATGCAAAACCTCAAGGTCCTCGGTCATCTGCAAGGCATTAACTCCGGCTAATAATTGAATTTTCGAAAACCAAAACATTAATTTTACTACTTCTTTCTTGCCGATTGCTTCAACTTGGAAGGCTCTGTTTCTTTGCTTGTAGTGCCATCGAATACCTCAGCACACGGCGTAAGTTTCCAAACGATAAATGTAACCGTTTCTGAGAGAAGGGCGACAATTGTGACGATCAGTCATTACGTCATTACGAAACAAAAGACGATACGGGAGATTTTCTTCCGTTTTTACTATATATTAACACTTTTCGCTCTTTCTCATGCTATGTTGCTACCAGACCTCAGTTCATGCAAAACCTCAAGGCCCTCTTTCAACTGCAAGGCACCAACTCTGGCTAATAATTGAATAATCGAAAACCAAAACATTACTTTTACATCTACATCTACATCTATACTCCGCGAGCCACCTTACGGTGTGTGGCGGAGGGTACTTATTGCACCATTATCTGATCCCCCCTTCCCTGTTCCATTCACGAATTGTGCGTGGGAAGAACGACTGCTTGTAAGTCTCCGTATTTGCTCTAATTTCTCGGATCTTTTCGTTGTGATCATTACGCGAGATTTATGTGGGCGGTAGTAATATGTTGCCCATCTCTTCCCGGAATGTGCTCTCTTGTAATTTCGATAATAAACCTCTCCGTATTGCGTAACGCCTTTCTTGAAGTGTCCGCCACTGGAGCTTGTTCAGCATCTCCGTAACGCTCTCGCGCTGACTAAATGTCCCCATGACGAATCGCGCTGCTTTTCGCTGGATCATGTCTATCTCTTCTATTAATCCAACCTGGTAAGGGTCCCATACTGATGAGCAATACTCAAGAATCGGATGAACAAGCGTTTTGTAAGCTACTTCTTTCGTCGATGAGTCACATTTTCTTAGAATTCTTACTATGAATCTCAACCTGGCGCCTGCTTTTCCCACTATTTGTTTTATGTGATCATTCCACTTCAGATCGCTCCGGATAGTAACTCCTAAGTATTTTACGGTCGTTACCGCTTCCAATGATTTACCACCCATGGCATAATCGTACTGGAATGGATTTTTGCCCCTATGTATGCGCATTATATTACATTTATCTACGTTTAGGGAAAGCTGCCAGCTGTCGCACCATGCATTAATCCTCTGCAGGTCTTCCTGGAGTACGTACGAGTCTTCTGATGTTGCTACTTTCTTGTAGACAACCGTGTCATCTGCAAATAGCCTCACGGAGCTACCGATGTTGTCAACTAAGTCATTTATGTGTATTGTAAACAATAAAGGTCCTATCACGCTTCCTTGCGGTACTCTCGAAATTACCTCTACATCTGCAGATTTTGAACCGTTAAGAATGACATGTTGTGTTCTTTCTTCTAGGAAATCCTGAATCCAATCACAAACCTGGTCCGATATTCCGTAAGCTCGTGTTTTTTTCACAAAACGTAAGTGCGGAAACGCATCAAATGCCTTCCTGAAGTCCAGGAATACGGCATCAATCTGCTCGCCAGTGTCTACGGCACTGTGAATTTCTTGGGCAAATAGGGCGAGCTGAGTTTTACATGATCTCTGTTTGCGGAATCCATGTTGGTTATAATGAAGGAGATTTGTATTATCTAAGAACGTCATAATACGAGAACACAAAACATGTTCCATTATTCTACAACAGATTGACGTAAGCGAAATAGGCCTATAATTATTCGCATCTGATTTATGACCCTTCTTGAAAATGGGAACGACCTGCACTTTCTTCCAGTCGCTAGGTACTTTACGTTCTTCCAGCGATCTACGATAAATTGCTGATAGAAAGGGGGCAAGTTCTTTAGCATAATCACTGTAGAATCTTAAGGGTATCTCGTCTGGTCCGGATGCTTTTCCGCTACTAAGTGATAGCAGTTGTTATCCAATTCCGATATCGTTTATTTCAATATTTTCCATTTTGGCGGCCGTGCGACGGCTGAAGTCAGGGACCGTGTTACGATTTTCCGCAGTGAAACAGTTTCGGAACACTGAATTCAGTATTTCTGCCTTTCTTCGGTCGTCCTCTGTTTCGGTGCCATCGTGGTCAACGAGTGACTGAATAGGGGATTTAGATCCGCTTACCGATTTTACATATGACCAAAACTTTTTAGGGTTCTTGTTTAGATTGTTTGCCAATGTTTTATGTTCGAATTCGTTGAATGCTTCTCTCATTGCTCTCTTTACGCTCTTTTTCGCTTCGTTCAGCTTTTCCTTATCAGCTATGATTTGACTACTCTTAAACTTATGATGAAGCTTTCTTTGTTTCCGTAGTACCTTTCGTACATGATGGTTATACCACGGTGGATCTTTCCCCTCGCTTTGGACCTTAGTCGGTACGGACTTATCAAAGGCGTACTGGACGATGTTTGTGAATTTTTTCCATTTTTGTTCCACATCATCTTCCTCAGAAATGAACGTTTGATGGTGGTCACTCAGATATTCTGCGATTTGTGCCCTATCACTCTTGTTAAGCAAATATATTTTCCTTCCTTTCTTGGCATTTCTTATTACACTTGTAGTCATTGATGCAACCACTGACTTATGATCACTGATACCCTCTTCTACATTCACGGAGTCGAAAAGTTCCGGTCTATTTGTTGCTATGAGGTCTAAAACGTTAGCTTCACGAGTTGGTTCTCTAACTATCTGCTCGAAGTAATTCTCGGACAAGGCAGTCAGGATAATGTCACAAGAGTCTCTGTCCCTGGCTCCAGTTCTGATTGTGTGACTATCCCATTCTATACCTGGTAGATTTAAGTCTCCCCCTATTACAATAGTATGATCACGAAACTTCTTCACGACGTTCTGCACGTTCTCTCTGAGGCGCTCAACTACTACGGTTGCTGATGCAGGTGGTCTATAGAAGCATCCGACTATCATATCTGACCCACCTTTGATACTTAGCTTAACCCAGATTATTTCACATTCGCATTCGCTAATAACTTCTATGGATATTATTGAATTCTTTACTGCTATAAATACTCCTCCACCATTGGCGTTTATCCTATCCTTGCGGTATATATTCCATTCTGTGTCTAGGATTTCGTTACTGTTCACTTCCGGTTTTAACCAACTTTCCGTTCCTAATACTATATGCGCATTATTTCCTTCAATAAGAGATACTAATTCAGGAACCTTGCCCTGGATACTCCTGCAGTTTACCAATATTACGTTAATTTTTCCTGTTCTTGGTCTCTGAGGAAGGACGTTCTTTATCAACGATGATAATGTCCTCTCTGGTAAGCCGTCAGGTATTTTATCGTTTCGCCCAAGGGGGGGTCCCTCTAACCTACTTCTTTCTTGCCGATTGCTTCAACTTAGGAGGCTCTGTTTTGTTGCTTGCAGTGCCATCGAATACCTCAGCACCCGCCGTAAGTTTCCAAACGATAAATGTAAACGTTTCTGAGAGAAGGGCGACAATTGTGACGATCAGTCATTACGACATTACGAAACAAAAGACGAAACGGGAGATTTTCTTCCGTTTTTATTACATATTAACACTTTTCACACTTTCTCAAGCTCTGTGGCGGCGAGACCTAAGTTCATGCATAACCTCAAGGTCCTCGGTCAACTGCATGGCACTAACTCCGGGTAATAAATGAATTTTCGAAAACTAAAACATTAAGTTTACTACTTCTTTCTTGCCGATTGCTTCAACTTAGAAGGCTCTGTTTTGTTGCTTGTAGTGCCATCGAATATCACGGCACCCACCGTAAGTTTCCAAACGATAAATGTAAACGTTTCTGAGAGAAGGGCGACAATTGTGACGATCAGTCATTACGTCATTACGAAACAACAGACGAAACGGGAGATTTTCTTCCGTTTTTACTACATATTAACACTTTTCATACTTTCTCAAGCTCTGTGGCGGCGTGACCTCAATTCATGCAATACCTCAAGGTCCTTGGACAATTGCAAGGCACTAACTCCGGCTAATAATTGAATTTTCGAAAACCAAAACATTAAAATAACTACTTCTTTCTTGCCGATTGCTTCAACTTAGAAGGCTCTGTTTTGTTGCTTGTAGTGCCATCGAATACCTCAGCACACGGCGTAAGTTTCAAAACGATAAATGTAAACGTTTCTGAGAGAAGGGCGACAATTTTGACGATCAGTCATTACGTCATTACGAAACAAAAGACGAAACGGGAGATTTTCTTCCGTTTTTACTATATATTAACACTTTTCGCTCTTTCTCATGCTATGTGGCTACTAGATCTCAGTTCATGCAAAACCTCAAGGTCCTCGATCAACTGCAAGCCACCAACTCTGGATAATAATTGAATATTCGAAAACCAAAACATTACTTTTACTACTACTTTCTTGCCGATTGCTTCAACTTAGAAGGCTCTGTTTTGTTGCTTGTAGTGCCATCGAATACCTCAGCACCCGCCGTAAGTTTCCAATCGATAAATGTAAACGTTTCTGAGAGAAGGGCGACAATTGTGACGATCAGTCATTACGTCATTGCGAAACAAAGGACGAGACGGGAGATTTTCTTCCGTTTTTACTATATATTAATACTTTTCGCTCTTTCTCATGCTATGTGGCTACCAGTCCTCAGTTCATGCAAAACCTCAAGGACCTCGGTCAGGTGCACGGCACCAACTCTGGCTAATAATTGAGTTTTCGAAAACCAAAACATTAATTTTACTACTTCTTTCTTGCCGATTGCTTCAACTTAGAAGGCTCTGTTTTGTTGCTTGTAGTGCCATCGAATATCACAGCACCGGCCGTAAGATTCCAAACTATAAATGTAAATGTTTCTGAGAGAAGGGCGGCAATTGTGACGATCAGTCATTACGTCATTACGAAACAAAAGACGAAACGGGAGATTTTCTTCCGTTTTTACAACATATTAACACTTTTCACACTTTCTCAAGCTCTGTGGCGGCGAGACCTCAGTTCATGCATAACCTCAAGGTCCTTGATCAATTGCAAGGCACCAACTCCGGATAATAATTTAATTTTCGAAAACAAAAACAATAATTTTACTACTCCTTTCTTGTTGATTGCTTCAACTTAGAAGGCTCAGTTTTGTTGCTTGTAGTGCCATCGAATACCTCAGCACCCCCCGTAAGTTTCCAAACGATAACTGTAAACGTTTCTGAGAGAAGGGCGACAATTGTGACGATCAGTCATTACGTCATTACGAAACAAAAAACGAAACGGGAGTTTTTCTTCCGTTTTTACTACATATTAACACTTTTCACACTTTCTCAAGCTCTGTGGCGGCGAGACCTCAGTTCATGCAAATCCTCAAGGTCCTCGGTCAACTGCAAGGCACTAACCCCGGCTAATAATTGAATTTCGATAACCAAAACATTAACTTTACTACTTCTTTCTTGCCGATTGCTTCAACTTAGAAGGCTCTGTTTTGTTGCTTGTAGTGCCATCGAATACCTCAGCACCCGCGTAAGTTTCCAAACCATAAATGTAAACGTTTCTGAGAGAAGGGCGACAATTGTGACGATCAGTCATTACGTCATTACGAAACAAAAGACGAAACGGAAGATTTTCTTCCGTTTTCACTTCATATTAACACTTTTCACACTTTCTCAAGCTCTGTGGCGGTGAGACCTCAGTTCATGCAAAACCTCAGAGTCCTCGGTCAACTGCAAGGCTCTATCTCCGGCTAATAATTGAATATTCGAAAACCAAAACATTAAATTTACTACTCCTTTCTTGTTGATTGCTTCAACTTAGAAGGCTCAGTTTTGTTGCTTGTAGTGCCATCGAATACCTCAGCACACCCCGTAAGTTTCCAAACGATAATTGTAAACGTTTCTGAGAGAAGGGCGACAATTGTGACGATCAGTCATTACGTCATTACGAAACAAAAGACGAAACGGGAGATTTTCTTCCGTTTTTACTACATATTAACACTTTTCACACTTTCTCAAGCTCTGTGGCGGCGAGACCTCAGTTCATGCAAAACCTCAAGGTCCTCGGTCAACTGCAAGGCACTAACTCCGGCTAATAATTGAATTTCGATAACCAAAACATTAATTTTTCTACTTCTTTCTTGCCGATTGCTTTAACTTAGAAGGCTCTGTTTTGTTGCTTGTAGTGTCATCGAATACCTCAGCACCCGCGTAAGTTTCCAAACGATAAATGTAAACGTTTCTGAGAGAAGGGCAACAATTGTGACGATCAGTCATTACGTCATTACGAAACAAAAGACGAAACGGAAGATTTTCTTCCGTTTTTACTACATATTAACACTTTTCACACTTTCTCAAGCTCTGTGGCAGAGAGACCTCAAGGTACTCGGTCAACTGCAAGGCACTAACTCCGGCTAATAATTGAATATTCGAAAACCAAAACATTAATTTTACTACATCTTTCTTGCCGATTGCTTCAACTTAGAAGGCTCTGTTTTGTAGCTTGTAGTGACATCGAATACCTCAAATACCCGCCGCAAATTTCCAAACGATAAATGTAAACGTTTCTGGGAGAAGGGCGACAAATGTGACGATCAGTCATTACGTCATTACGAAACAAAAGACGAAACGGGAGATTTTCTTCCGTTTTTACTACATATTAACACTTATCACACATTCGCAAGCTCTGTGGCGGCGTGACCTCAGTTCATGCAATACCTCAAGGTCCTCGGTCAATTGCAAGGCACTAACTTCGGATAATAACTCAATTTTCGAAAACCAAAACATTAATTTTACTACTTCTTTCTTGCCGGTTGCTTCAACTAGAAGGCTCTGTTTTGTTGCTTGTATTGCCAACGTATATCACAGCACCCGCCGTAAGTTTCCAAACGATAAATGTAAACGTTTTTGAGGGAAGGGCGACAATTGTGACGATCATTCATTACGTCATTACGAAACAAAAGACGAAACGGGAGATTTTCTTCCGTTTTTACTACATATTAACACTTTTCACACTTTCTCAAGCTCTGTGGCGGCGAGACCTCAGTTCATGCAAAACCTCAAGGTCCTCCGTCAACTGCAAGGCATTAACTCCAGCTTATAATTGAATTTTCGAAAAACAAAACATTAATTTTACTACTTCTTTCTTGCCGATTGCTTCAACTTAGAAGGCTCTGTTTTGTTGCTTGTAGTGCCATCGAATACCTCAGCACCCGCCGTAAGTTTCCAAACCATAAATGTAAACGTTTCTGAGAGAATTGTGACAAATGTGACGATCAGTCATTACGTCATTACGAAACAAAAGACGAAACGGGAGATTATCTTCCGTTTTTACTACATATTAACACTTTTCACACTTTCTCAAGCTCTGTGGCGGCGAGACCTCAGTTCATGCAAAACCTCAAGGTCCTCGGTCAACTGTAAGGCACTAACTCCGGCTAATAATTGAATTTCGATAACCAAAACATTAGTTTTACTACTTCATTCTTGCCGATTGCTTCAACTTAGAAGGCTCTGTTTTGTTGCTTGTAGTGCCATCGAATACCTCAGCACCCGCGTAAGTTTCCAAACGATAAATGTAAACGTTTCTGAGAGAAGGGCGGCAATTGTGACGATGAGTCATTACGTCATTACGAAAGAAAAGACGAAACGGGAGATTTTCTTCCGTTTTTACTACATAGTAACACTTTTCACACTTTCTCAAGCTCTGTGGCTGCGAGACCTCAGTTCATGCATAACCACAAGGTCCTCGGTCAATTGCAAGGCACTAACTCCGGCTAATAATTGAATTTTCGAAAACCAAAACATTAATTTTACTACTTCTTTTTTGCCGATTGCTTCAACTTAGAAGGCTCTGTTCTGTTGCTTGTAGTGCCATCGAATACCTCAGCTTCCGCCGTAAGTTTCCAAACCATAAATGTAAACGTTTCTGAGAGAAGGGCGACAAATGTGACGATCAGTCATTACGTCATTACGAAACAAAAGACGAAACGGGAGATTTTCTTCAGTTTTTACTACATATTAACACTTTTCACACTTTCTCAAGCTCTGTGGCGGCGAGACCTCAGTTCATGCAAAACCTCAAGGTCCTCGGTCAACTGCAAGGCACTAACTCCGGCTAATAATTGAATTTCGATAACCAAAACATTAATTTTACTACTGCATTCTTGCCGATTGCTTCAACTTAGAAGGCTCTGTTTTGTTGCTTGTAGTGCCATCGAATACCTCAGCACCCGCGTAAGTTTCCAAACGATAAATGTAAACGTTTCTGAGAGAAGGGCGACAATTGTCACGATCAGTCATTACGTCATTACGAAACAAAAGACGAAACGGGAGATTTTCTTCCGTTTTTACTACATATTAACACTTTTCATACTTTCTCAAGCTCTGTGGTAGCGAGACCTCAGTTCATGCGTAACCTCAAGGTCCTCGGTCAATATCAAGGCACTAACTCCGGCTAATAATTGAATTTCGTTAACCAAAACATTAATTTTACTACTTCTTTCTTGCCGATTGCTTCAACTTAGAAGGCTCTGTTTTGTTGCTTGTAGTGCCATCGAATACCTCAGCACCCGCGTAAGTTTCCAAACGATAAATGTAAACGTTTCTGAGAGAAGGGCGACAATTGTGACGATCAGTCATTACGTCATTACGAAACAAAAGACGAAACGGAAGATTTTCTTCCGTTTTTACTACATATTAACACTTTTCACACTTTCTCAAGCTCTGTGGCGGCGAGACCTCAGTTCATGCAAAACCTCAGAGTCCTCGGTCAACTGCAAGGCTCTATCTCCGGCTAATAATTGAATTTTCGAATACCAAAACATTAAATTTACTACTCCTTTCTTGCCGATTGCTTCAACTTAGAAGGCTCTGTTTTGTAGCTTGTAGTGCCATCGAATACCTCACCACCCGCCGTAAGTTTCCAAACGATAAATGTAAACGTTTCTGAGAGAAGGGCGACAATTGTGACGATCAGTCATTACGTCATTACGAAACAAAAGACGAAACGGGAGATTTTCCTCCGTTTTTACTACATATTAACACTTTTCACACTTTCTCAAGCTCTGTGGCAGCGAGACCTCAGTTCATGCAAATCCTCAGAGTCCTCGGTCAACTGCAAGGCTCTATCTCCGGCTAATAATTGAATATTCGAAAACCAAAACATTAAATTTACTACTCCTTTCTTGTTGATTGCTTCAACTTAGAAGGCTCAGTTTTGTTTCTTGTAGTGCCATCGAGTACCTCAGCACCCCCCGTAAGTTCCCAAACGATAAATGTAAACGTTTCTGAGAGAAGGGCGACAATTGTGACGATCAGTCATTACGTCATTACGAAACAAAAAACGAAACGGGAGATTTTCTGCCGTTTTTACTACATATTAACACTTTTCACACTTTCTCAAGCTCTGTGGCAGAGAGACCTCAAGGTCCTCGGTCAACTGCAAGGAACTAACTCCGGCTAATAATTGAATATTCGGAAACCAAAACATTAATTTTACTACATCTTTCTTGCCGATTGCTTCAACTTAGAAGGCTCTGTTTTGTAGCCTGTAGTGACATCGAATACCTCAAACACCCGCCGTAAGTTTCCAAACGATAAATGTAAACGTTTCTGAGAGAAGGGCGACAAATGTGACGATCAGTCATTACGTCATTACGAAACAAAAGACGAAACGGGAGATTTTCTTCCGTTTTTACTACATATTAACACTTATCACACATTCGCAAGCTCTGTGGCGGCGTGACCTCAGTTCATGCAATACCTCAAGGTCCTCGGTCATTGCAATTCACTAACTTCGGATAATAGCTCAAATTTCGAAAACCAAGACATTAATTTTACTACTTCTTTCTTGCCGATTGCTTGAACTTAGAAGGCTCTGTTTTGTTGCTTGTAGTGCCAACGAATATCACAGCACCCGCCGTAAGTTTCCAAACGATAAATGTAAACGTTTCTGAGGGAAGGGCGACAATTGTGACGATCAGTCATTACGTCATTACGAAACAAAGGACGAAACGGGAGATTTTCTTCCGTTTTTACTACATATTAACACTTTTCACACTTTCTCAAGCTCTGAGGCGGCGAGACCTCAGTTCATGCAAAACATCAAGGTCCTCCGTCAACTGCAAGGCACTAACTCCGGCTTATAATTGAATTTTCGAAAAACAAAACATTAATTTTACTACTTCTTTCTTGCCGATTGCTTCAACTTAGAAGGCTCTGTTTTCTTGCTTGTAATACCATCGAATACGTCAGCACACGGCGTAAGTTTCCAAACGATAAATGTAAACGTTTCTGAGAGAAGGGCAACAATTGTGACGATCAGTCATTAAGTCATTACGAAACAAAAGACGAAACGGGAGATTTTCTTCCGTTTTTACTACATATTAACACTTTTCACACTTTCTCAAGCTCTGTGGCGGCGAGACCTCAGTTCATGCAAAACCTCAAGGTCCTCGGTCAACTGCAAGGCACTAACTCTGGCTAATAATTGAATATTCGAAAACCAAAACATTACTTTTACTACTCCTTTCTTGCCGATTGCTTCAGCTTAGAAGGCTCTGTTTTGTTGGTTGTAGTGCCATCGAATACCTCAGCAGCCGCCGTAAGTTTCCAAACGATAAATGTAAACGTTTCTGAGAGAAGGGCGACAATTGTGACCATCAGTCATTACGTCATTACGAAACAAAAGACGAAACTGGAGATTTTCTTCCGTTTTTACTATATATTGACACTTTTCGCTCTTTCGCATGCTATGTGGCTACCAGACCTCAGTTCATGCAAAACATCAAGGTCCTCGGTCAACTGCAAGGCACTAACTCCGGCTAATAATTGAATTTCGATAACCAAAACATTAATTTTACTACTTCTTTCTTGCCGATTGCTTCAACTTAGAAGGCTCTGTTTTGTTGCTTGTAGTGCCATCGAATACCTCAGCACCCGCGTAAGTTTCCAAACGATAAATGTAAACGTTTCTGAGAGAAGGGCAACAATTGTGACGATCAGTCATTACGTCATTACGAAACAAAAGACGAAACGGAAGATTTTCTTCCGTTTTTACTGCATATTAACACTTTTCACACTTTCTCAAGCTCTATGGCGGCGAGACCTCAGTTCATGCAAAACCTCAGAGTCCTCGGTCAACTGCAAGGCTCTATCTCCGGCTAATAATTGAATTTTCGAAAACCAAAACATTAAATTTACTACTCCTTTCTTGCCGATTGCTTCAACTTAGAAGGCTCTGTTTTGTAGCTTGTAGTGCCATCGAATACCTCACCACCCGCCGTAAGTTTCCAAACGATAAATGTAAACGTTTCTGAGAGAAGGGCGACAATTGTGACGATCAGTCATTACGTCATTACGAAACAAAGGACGAAACGTGAGACTTTCTTCCGTTTTTACTATATATTAACACTTTTCACACTTTCTCAAGCCCTGTGGCGGCGAGACCTCAGTTCATGCAAATCCTCAAGGTCCTCGGTCAACTGCAAGGCACTAACTCCGGCAAATAATTGAATTTCGATAACCAAAACATTAATTTTACTACATCTTTCTTGCCGATTGCTTCAACTTAGAAGGCTCTGTTTTGTAGCTTGTAGTGACATCGAATATCTCAGCACCCGCGTAAGTTTATAAACGATAAATGTAAACGTTCTGAGAGAAGGGCGACAATTGTGACGATCAGTCATTACGTCATTACGAAACAAAAGACGAAACGGAAGATTTTCTTCCGTTTTTACTACATATTAACACTTTTCACACTTTCTCAAGCTCTGTGGCGGCGAGACCTCAGTTCATGCATAACCTCAAGGTCCTCGGTCAATTGCAAGGCACTAACTCCGGCTAATAATTGAATTTTCGAAAACAAAAACATTAATTTTACTACTTCTTTCTTGCCAATTCCTTCAACTTAGAAGGCTGTGTTTTGTTGCTTGTAGTGCCATCGAATACCTCAGCACACGGCGTAAGTTACCAAACGATAAATGTAAACCTTTCTGAGAGAAGGGCGACAATTGTGACGATCAGTCATTACGTCATTACGAAACAAAGGACGAAACGTGAGACTTTCTTCCGTTTTTACTATATATTAACACTTTTCACACTTTCTCAAGCCCTGTGGCGGCGAGACCTCAGTTCATGCAAATCCTCAAGGTCCTCGGTCAACTGCAAGGCACTAACTCCGGCAAATAATTGAATTTCGATAACCAAAACATTAATTTTACTACATCTTTCTTGCCGATTGCTTCAACTTAGAAGGCTCTGTTTTGTAGCTTGTAGTGACATCGAATACCTCAAACACCCGCCGTAAGTTTCCAAACGATAAATGTAAACGTTTCTGAGAGAAGGGCGACAAATGTGACGATCACTCATTACGTCATTACGAAACAAAAGACGAAACGGGAGATTTTTTTACGTTTTTACTACATATTAACACTTATCACACATTCGCAAGCTCTGTGGCGGCGTGACCTCAGTTCATGCAATACCTCAAGGTCCACGGTCAATTGCAAGGCACTAACTTCGGATAATAACTCAATTTTCGAAAACCAAAACATAAATTTTACTACTTGTTTCTTGCCGATTGCTTCAACTTAGAAGGCTCTGTTTTGTTGCTTGTAGTGCCATCGAATATCTCAGCACACGGCGTAAGTTTCCAAATGATAAATGTAAACGTTTCTGAGAGAAGGGCGACAATTGTGACGATCAGTCTTTACGTCATTACGAAACAAAAGACGAAACGGGAGATTTTCTTCCGTTTTTACAATATATTAACACTTTTCGCTCTTTCTCATGCTATGTGGCTACCAGACCTCAGTTCATGCAAAACCTCATGGTCCTCGGTCAACTGCAAGGCACTAACTCTGGCTAATAATTGAATATTCGAAAACCAAAACATTACTTTTACTACTCCTTTCTTGCCGATTGCTTCAGCTTAGAAGGCTCTGTTTTGTTGGTTGTAGTGCCATCGAATACCTCAGCAGCCGCCGTAAGTTTCCAAACGATAAATGTAAACGTTCCTGAGAGAAGGGCGACAATTGTGACCATCAGTCATTACGTCATTACGAAACAAAAGACGAAACTGGAGATTTTCTTCCGTTTTTACTATATATTGACACTTTTCGCTCTTTCGCATGCTATGTGGCTACCAGACCCCAGTTCATGCAAAACATCAAGGCCCTCGGTCAACTGCAAGGCACCAACTCTGGCTAATAATTGAATATTCGATAACAAGATCATTACTTTTACTACTCTTTCTTGCCGATTGCTTCAACTTAGAAGCCTCTGTTTTGTTGCTTGTAGTGCCATCTAATACCTCAGCACCCGCGTAAGTTTCCAAACGATAAATGTAAACGTTTCTGAGAGAAGGGCGACAATTGTCACGATCAGTCATTACGTCATTTCGAAACCAAAGACGAAACGGGAGATTTTCTTCCGTTTTTACTACATATTAACACTTTTCACACTTTCTCAAGCTCTGTGGCGGCGAGACCTCAGTTCATCCAAAACCTCAAGGTCCTCGGTCAACTGCAAGGCACTACCTCCGGCTAATAATTGAATATTCAAAAACCAAAACATTAATTTTACTTCTTCTTTCTTGCCGATTGCTTCAACTTAGAAGGCTCTGTTTTGTTGCTTGTAGTGCCATCGAATATCACAGCACCGGCCATAAGATTCCAAACGATAAATGTAAATGTTTCTGAGAGAAGGGCATCAATTGTGACGATGAGTCATTACGTCATTACGAAACAAAAGACGAAACGGGAGATTTTCTTCCGTTCTTACTACATATTAACACTTTTCACACTTTCTCAAGCTCTGTGGCGGCGAGACCTCAGTTCATGCATAACCTCAAGTTCCTCGGTCAATTGCAAGGAACTAACTCCGGCTAATAATTGAATTTTCGAAACCCAAAACATTAATTTTACTACTTCTTTCTTGCCGATTGCTTCAACTTAGAAGGCTCTGTTCTGTTGCTTGTAGTGCCATCGAATACCTCAGCACCCGCCGTAAGTTTCCAAACCATAAATGTAAACGTTTCTGAGAGAATTGTGACAAATGTGACGATCAGTCATTACGTCATTACGAAACAATAGACGAAACGGGAGATTTTCTTCCGTTTTTACTACATATTAACACTTTTCACACTTTCTCAAGCTCTGTGGCGGCGAGACCTCTGTTCATGCAAATCCTCAAGGTCCTCGGTCAACTGCATGGCACTAACTCCGGCTAATAATTGAATTTTCGAAAACAAAAACATTAATTTTACTACTTCTTTCTTGCCGATTCCTTCATCTTAGAAGGCTGTGTTTTGTTGCTTGTAGTGCCATCGAATACCTCAGCACACGGCGTAAGTTTCCAAACGATAAATGTAAACCTTTCTGAGAGAATGGCGCCAATTGTGACGATCAGTCATTACGTCATTACGAAACAAAGGACGAAACGTGAGATTTTCTTCCGTTTTTACTATATATTAACACTTTTCACACTTTCTCAAGCCCTGTGGCGGCGAGACCTCAGTTCATGCAAAACCTCTAGGTCCTCGTTCAACTTCAAGGCACTAACTCCGACTAATAATTAAATATTCGAAAACCAAAACATTAATTTTACTACTTCTTTCTTGCCGATTGCTTCAACTTAGAAGGCTCTGTTCTGTTGGTTGTAGTGCCATCGAATACCTCAGCACCCGCCGTAAGTTTCCAAACCATAAATGTAAACGTTTCTGAGAGAATTGTGAAAAATGTGACGATCAGTCATTACTTCATTACGAAACAAAAGACGAAACGGGAGATTTTCTTCCGTTTTTACTATATATTAACACTTTTCACACTTTCTCAAGCCCTGTGGCGGCGAGACCTCAGTTCATGCAAAACCTCAAGGTCCTCGGTCAACTGCAAGGCTCTATCTCCGGCCAATAATTGAATTTTCGAAAACCAAAACATTAAATTTACTACTCCTTTCTTGTTGATTGCTTTAACTTAGAAGGCTCAGTTTTGTTGCTTGTAGTGCCATCGAATACCTCAGCACCCCCCGTAAGTTTCCAAACGATAAATGTAAACGTTTCTGAGAGAAGGGCGACAATTCTGACGATCAGTCATTATGTCATTACGAAACAAAAGACGAAACGGGAGATTTTCTGCCGTTTTTACTACATATTAACACTTATCACACATTCGCAAGCTCTGTGGCGGCGTGACCTCAGTTCATGCAATACCACAAGGTCCTCGGTCAATTGCAAGGCACTAACTTCGGATAATAACTCAATTTTCGAAAACCAAAACATTAATTTTACTACTTCTTTCTTGCCGATTGCTTCAACTTAGAAGGCTCTGTTTTGTTGCTTGTAGTACCAACGAATGTCACAGCACCCGGCGTAAGTTTCCAAACCATAAATGTAAACGTTTCTGAGACAATTGTGACAAATGTGACGATCAGTCATTACGTCATTACGAAACAAAAGACGAAACGGGAGATTTTCTTCCGTTTTTACTACATATTAACACTTTTCACACTTTCACAAGCTCTGTGGCGGCGAGACCTCAGTTCATGCATAACCTCAAGATCCTCGGTCAATTGCAAGGCACTAACTCCCGCTAATAATTGAATTTTCGAAAACAAAAACATTAATTTTACTACTTCTTTCTTGCCGATTGCTTCAACTTAGAAGGCTCTGTTCTGTTGCTTGTAGTGCCATCGAATACCTCAGCACCCGCCGTAAGTTTCCAAACCATAAATGTAAACGTTTCTGAGAGAATTGTGATAAATGTGACGATCAGTCATTACGTCATTACGAAACAAAAGACGAAACGGGAGATTTTCTTCCGTTTTTACTACATATTAACACTTTTCACACTTTCTCAAGCTCTGTGGCGGCGAGACCTCAGTTCATGCAAAACCTCAAGGTCCTCGATCAACTGCAAGGCACTAACTCCGGCTAATAATTGAATTTCGATAACCAAAACATTAATTTTACTACTTCTTTCTTGCCAATTGCTTCAACTTAGAAGGCTCTGTTTTGTTGCTTGTAGTGCCATCTAATACCTCAGCACCCGCGTAAGTTTCCAAACGATAAATGTAAACGTTTCTGAGAGAAGGGCGACAATTGTGACGATCAGTCATTACGTCATTACGAAACAAAAGACGAAACGGAAGATTTTCTTCCGTTTTTACTACATATTAACACTTTTCACACTTTCTCAAGCTCTGTGGCGGCGAGACGTCAGTTCATGCAAAACCTCAGAGTCCACGGTCAACTGCAAGGCACTATCTCTGGATAATAATTGAATTTTCGAAAACCAAAACATTAATTTTACTACTTCTTTCTTGCCGATTGCTTCAACTTAGAAGGCTCTGTTTTGTTGCTTGTAGTGCCATCGAATATCACAGCACCCGCCGTAAGTTTGCAAACGATAAATGTAAAAGTTTCTGAGAGAAGGGCGACAATTGTGACGATCAGTCATTACGTCATTACGAAACAAAAGACGAAACGGGAGATTTTCTTCCGTTTTTACTATATATTAACACTTTTCACTCTTTCTCATGCTATGTGGCAGCGAGACCTCAGTTCATGCAAAACTTCAAGGTCATCGGTCAACTGCATGGCACTAACTCCGGCTAATAATTGAATTTTCGAAAACCAAAACATTAACTTTACTACCTCTTTCTTGCCGATTGCTTCAACTTAGAAGGCTATGTTTCGTTGCTTGTAGTGCCATCGAAAACGTCAGCACACGGATTAAGTTTCCAAACGATAAATGTAAACGTTTCTGAGAGAAGGGCGACAATTGTGACGATCAGTCATTACGTCATTACGAAACAAAAGACGTAACGGGAGACTTTCTTCTGTTTTTACAATATATTAACACTTTTCACACATTCGCAAGCTCTGTGGCGGCGTGACCTCAGTTCATGCAATACCTCAAGGTCCTCGGTCAATTGCAAGGCACTAACTTCGGATAATAACTGAATTTTCGATAACCAAAACATTAATTTTACTACTTCTTTCTTGCCGATTGCTTCAACTTAGAAGGCTCTGTATTGTTGCTTGTCATGACATCGAATATCACAGCACCCGCCCTAAGTTTCCAAACGATAAATATAAACGTTTCTGAGAGAAGGGCGACAAATGTGACGATCAGTCATTACGTCATTACGAAACAAAAGACGAAACGGGAGATTTTCTTCCGTTTTTACTACATATTAACACTTATCACACATTCGCAAGCTCTGTGGCGGCGTGACCTCAGTTCATGCAATACCTCAAGGTCCTCGGTCAATTGCAAGGCACTAACTTCGGATAGTAACTCAATTTTCGAAAACCAAAACATAAATTTTACTACTTGTTTCTTGCCGATTGCTTCAACTTAGAAGGCTCTGTTTTGTTGCTTGTAGTGCCATCGAATATCTCAGCACACGGCGTAAGTTTCCAAATGATAAATGTAAACGTTTCTGAGAGAAGGGCGACAATTGTGACGATCAGTCTTTACGTCATTACGAAACAAAAGACGAAACGGGAGATTTTCTTCCGTTTTTACAATATATTAACAGTTTTCGCTCTTTCTCATGCTATGTGGCTACCAGACCTCAGTTCATGCAAAACCTCAAGGTCCTCGGTCAACTGCAAGGCACTAACTCTGGCTAATAATTGAATATTCGAAAACCAAAACATTACTTTTACTACTCCTTTCTTGCCGATTGCTTCAGCTTAGAAGTCTCTGTTTTGTTGGTTGTAGTGCCATCGAATACCTCAGCAGCCGCCGTAAGTTTCCAAACGATAAATGTAAACGTTCCTGAGAGAAGGGCGACAATTGTGACCATCAGTCATTACGTCATTACGAAACAAAAGACGAAACTGGAGATTTTCTTCCGTTTTTACTATATATTGACACTTTTCGCTCTTTCGCATGCTATGTGGCTACCAGACCTCAGTTCATGCAAAACATCAAGGCCCTCGGTCAACTGCAAGGCACCAAATCTGGCTAATAATTGAATATTCGATAACAAGATCATTACTTTTACTACTTCTTTCTTGCCGATTGCTTCAACTTAGAAGGCTCTGTTTTGTTGCTTGTAGTGCCATCTAATACCTCAGCACCCGCGTAAGTTTCCAAACGATAAATGTAAACGTTTCTGAGAGAAGGGCGACAATTGTCACGATCAGTCATTACGTCATTACGAAACCAAAGACGAAACGGGAGATTTTCTTCCGTTTTTACTACATATTAACACTTTTCACACTTTCTCAAGCTCTGTGGCGGCGAGACCTCAGTTCATGCAAAACCTCAAGGTCTTCGGTCAACTGCAAGGCACTACCTCCGGCTAATAATTGAATTTTCAAAAACCAAAACATTAATTTTACTTCTTCTTTCTTGCCGATTGCTTCAACTTAGAAGGCTCTGTTTTGTTGCTTGTAGTGCCATCGAATATCACAGCACCGGCCATAAGATTCCAAACGATAAATGTAAATGTTTCTGAGAGAAGGGCATCAATTGTGACGATGAGTCATTACGTCATTACGAAACAAAAGACGAAACGGGAGATTTTCTTCCGTTTTTACTACATATTAACACTTTTCACACTTTCTCAAGCTCTGTGGCGGCGAGACCTCAGTTCATGCAAATCCTCAAGGTCCTCGGTCAACTGCAAGGCACTAACTCCGGCTAATAATTGAATTTCGATAACCAAAACATTAATTTTACTACTTCTTTCTTGCCGATTGTTTCAACTTAGAAGGCTCTGTTTTGTTGCTTGTAGTGACATCGAATACCTCAGCACCCGCGTATGTTTCCAAACGATAAATGTAAACGTTTCTGAGAGAAGGGCGACAATTGTGACGATCAGTCATTACGTCATTACGAAACAAAAGACGAAACGGAAGATTTTCCTCCGTTTTTACTACATATTAACATTTTTCACACTATCTCAAGCTCTGTGGCGGCGAGACCTCAGTTCATGCATAACCTTAAGGTCCTCGGTCAATTGCACGGCACTAACTCCGGCTAATAATTGAATTTTCGAAAACAAAAACATTAATTTTACTACTTCTTTCTTGCCGATTCCTTCAACTTAGAAGGCTGTGTTTTGTTGCTTGTAGTGCCATCGAATACCTCAGCACACGGCGTAAGTTTCCAAACGATAAATGTAAACCTTTCTGAGAGAAGGGCGACAATTGTGACGATCAGGCATTACGTCATTACGAAACAAAAAAAACGAAACGGGAGATTTTCTGCCGTTTTTACTACATATTAACACTTTTCACACTTTCTCAAGCTCTGTGGCAGAGAGACCTCAAGGTCCTCGGTCAACTGCAAGGCACTAACTCCGGCTAATAATTGAATATTCGAAAACCAAAACATTAATTTTACTACATCTTTCTGGCCTATTGCTTCAACTTAGAAGGCTCTGTTTTGTAGCTTGTAGTGACATCGAATACCTCAAACACCCGCCGTAAGTTTCCAAACGATAAATGTAAACGTTTCTGAGAAAAGGGCGACAAATGTGACGATCAGTCATTACGTCATTACGAAACAAAAGACGAAACGGGAGATTTTCTTCCGTTTTTACTACATATTAACACTTATCACACATTCGAAAGCTCTGTGGCGGCGTGACCTCAGTTCATGCAATACCTCAAGGTCCTCGGTCAATTGCAAGGCACTAACTTCGGATAATAACTCAATTTTCGAAAACCAAAACATTAATTTTACTACTTCTTTCTTGCCGATTGCTTCAACTTAGAAGGCTCTGTTTTGTTGCTTGTAGTGCCAACGAATATCACAGCACCCGCCGTAAGTTTCCAAACGATAAATGTAAACGTTTCTGAGGGAAGGGCGACAATTGTGACGATCAGTCATTACGTCATTACGAAACAAAAGACGAAACGGGAGATTTTCTTCCGTTCTTACTACATATTAACACTTTTCACACTTTCTTAAGCTCTGTGGCGGCGAGAACACAGTTCATGCAAAACCTCATGCTCCTCGGTCTACTGCAAGGCACTAACTCCGGCTGATAATTGAATATTCGAAAACCAAAACATTTATTTTACTACTTCTTTCTTACCGATTGCTTCAACTTAGAAGGCTCTGTTTTGTTGCTTGTAGTGCCCTCGAATACCTCAGCACACGGCGTAAGTTGCCAAACGATAAATGTAAACGTTTCTGAGAGAAAGGCGACAATTGTGACGATCAGTCATTACGTCATTACGAATCAAAAGACGAAAGGGGAGATTTTCTTCCGTTTTTACTGTATATTAACACTTTTCGCTCTTTCTCATGCTATGTGGCTACCAGACCTCAGTTCATGCAAAACCTCAAGGTCCTCGGTCAACTGCAAGGCACTAACTCCGGCTAATAATTGAATTTTTATAACCAAAACATTAATTTTACTACTTCTTTCTTGCCGATTGCTTCAACTTAGAAGGCTCTGTTTTGTTGCTTGTAGTGCCATCGAATACCTCAGCACCCCCGAAAGTTTCCAAACGATAAATGTAAACGTTACTGAGAGAAGGGCGACAATTGTGACGATCAGTCATTACGTCATTACGAACCAAAAAACGAAACGGAAGATTTTCTTCCGTTTTTACTACATATTAACACTTTTCACACTTTCTCAAGCTCTGTGGCGGCGAGACCTCTGTTCATGCAAAACCTCAGAGTCCTCGGTGAACTGCAAGGCTCTATCTCCGGCCAATAATTGAATTTTCGAAAACCAAAACATTAAATTTACTACTCCTTTCTTGTTGATTGCTTTAACTTAGAAGGCTCTGTTTTGTTGCTTGTAGTGCCATCGAATACCTCAGCACCCCCCGTAAGTTTCCTAACGATAAATAAAAACGTTTCTGAGAGAAGGGCGACAATTCTGACGATCAGTCATTATGTCATTACGAAACAAAAGACGAAACGGGAGATTTTCTTCCGTTTTTACTACATATTAACACTTATCACACATTCGCAAGCTCTGTGGCGGCGTGACCTCAGTTCATGCAATACCTCAAGGTCCTCGGTCAATTGCAAGGCACTAACTTCGGATAATAACTCAATTTTCGAAAACCAAAACATTAATTTTACTACTTCTTTCTTGCCGATTGCTTCAACTTAGAAGGCTCTGTTTTGTTGCTTGTAGTGCCAACGAATGTCACAGCACCGGGCGTAAGTTTCCAAACCATAAATGTAAACGTTTCTGAGACAATTGTGACAAATGTGACGATCAGTCATTACGTCATTACGAAACAAAAGACGAAACGGGAGATTTTCTTCCGTTTTTACTACATATTAACACTTTTCACACTTTCTCAAGCTCTGTGGCGGCGAGACCTCAGTTCATGCATAACCTCAAGATCCTCGGTCAATTGCAAGGCACTAACTCCGGCTAATAATTGAATTTTCGAAAACCAAAACATTAATTTTACTACTTCTTTCTTGCCGATTGCTTCAACTTAGAAGGCTCTGTTCTGTTGCTTGTAGTGCCATCGAATACCTCAGCACCCGCCGTAAGTTTCCAAACCATAAATGTAAACGTTTCTGAGAGAATTGTGACAAATGTGACGATCAGTCATTACGTCATTACGAAACAAAAGACGAAACGGGAGATTTTCTTCCGTTTTTACTACATATTAACACTTTTCACACTTTCTCAAGCTCTGTGGCGGCGAGACCTCAGTTCATGCAAAACCTCAAGGTCCTCGGTAACTGCAAGGCACTAACTCCGGCTAGTAATTGAATTTCGATAACCAAAACATTAATTTTACTACTTCTTTCTTGCCAATTGCTTCAACTTAGAAGGCTCTGTTTTGTTGCTTGTAGTGCCATCGAATACCTCAGCACCCGCGTAAGTTTCCAAACGATAAATGTAAACGTTTCTGAGAGAAGGGCGACAATTGTGACGATCAGTCATTACCTCATTACGAAACAAAAGACGAAACGGAAGATTTTCTTCCGTTTTTACTACATATTAACACTTTTCACACTTTCTCAAGCTCTGTGGCGGCGAGAAGTCAGTTCATGCAAAACCTCAGAGTCCACGGTCAACTGCAAGGCACTATCTCTGGATAATAATTGAATTTTCGAAAACCAAAACATTAATTTTACTACTTCTTTCTTGCCGATTGCTTCAACTTAGAAAGCTCTGTTTTGTTGCTTGTAGTGCCATCGAATATCACAGCACCCGCCGTAAGTTTGCGAACGATAAATGTAAAAGTTTCTGAGAGAAGGGCGACAATTGTGACGATCAGTCATTACGTCATTACGAAACAAAAGACGAAACGGGAGATTTTCTTCCGTTTTTACTATATATTAACACTTTTCACTCTTTCTCATGCTATGTGGCAGCGAGACCTCAGTTCATGCAAAACTTCAAGGTCCTCGGTCAACTGCATGGCACTAACTCCGGCTAATAATTGAATTTTCGAAAACCAAAACATTAACTTTACTACTTCTTTCTTGCCGATTGCTTCAACTTAGAAGGCTATGTTTCGTTGCTTGTAGTGCCATCGAATACGTCAGCACACGGATTAAGTTTCCAAACGATAAATGTAAACGTTTCTGAGAGAAGGGCGACAATTGTGACGATCAGTCATTACGTCATTACGAAACAAAAGACGTAACGGGAGATTTTCTTCTGTTTTTACAATATATTAACACTTTTCACACATTCGCAAGCTCTGTGGCGGCGTGACCTCAATTCATGCAATACCTCAAGGTCCTCGGTCAATTGCAAGGCACTAACTTCGGATAATAACTCAATTTTCGAAAACCAAAACATTAATTTTACTACTTCTTTCTTGCCGATTGCTTCAACTTAGAAGGCTCTGTTTTGTTGCTTGTAGTGCCAACGAATATCACAGCACCCGCCGTAAGTTTCCAAACGATAAATGTAAACGTTTCTGAGGGAAGGGCGACAATTGTGACGATCAGTCATTACGTCATTACGAAACAAAAGACGAAACGGGAGATTTTCTTCCGTTCTTACTACATATTAACACTTTTCACACTTTCTTAAGCTCTGTGGCGGCGAGAACACAGTTCATGCAAAACCTCATGCTCCTCGGTCTACTGCAAGGCACTAACTCCGGCTGATAATTGAATATTCGAAAACCAAAACATTTATTTTACTACTTCTTTCTTACCGATTGCTTCAACTTAGAAGGCTCTGTTTTGTTGCTTGTAGTGCCCTCGAATACCTCAGCACACGGCGTAAGTTGCCAAACGATAAATGTAAACGTTTCTGAGAGAAAGGCGACAATTGTGACGATCAGTCATTACGTCATTACGAATCAAAAGACGAAAGGGGAGATTTTCTTCCGTTTTTACTGTATATTAACACTTTTCGCTCTTTCTCATGCTATGTGGCTACCAGACCTCAGTTCATGCAAAACCTCAAGGTCCTCGGTCAACTGCAAGGCACTAACTCCGGCTAATAATTGAATTTTTATAACCAAAACATTAATTTTACTACTTCTTTCTTGCCGATTGCTTCAACTTAGAAGGCTCTGTTTTGTTGCTTGTAGTGCCATCGAATACCTCAGCACCCCCGAAAGTTTCCAAACGATAAATGTAAACGTTACTGAGAGAAGGGCGACAATTGTGACGATCAGTCATTACGTCATTACGAACCAAAAAACGAAACGGAAGATTTTCTTCCGTTTTTACTACATATTAACACTTTTCACACTTTCTCAAGCTCTGTGGCGGCGAGACCTCTGTTCATGCAAAACCTCAGAGTCCTCGGTGAACTGCAAGGCTCTATCTCCGGCCAATAATTGAATTTTCGAAAACCAAAACATTAAATTTACTACTCCTTTCTTGTTGATTGCTTTAACTTAGAAGGCTCTGTTTTGTTGCTTGTAGTGCCATCGAATACCTCAGCACCCCCCGTAAGTTTCCTAACGATAAATAAAAACGTTTCTGAGAGAAGGGCGACAATTCTGACGATCAGTCATTATGTCATTACGAAAGAAAAGACGAAACGGGAGATTTTGTTCCGTTTTTACTACATATTAACACTTATCACACATTCGCAAGCTCTGTGGCGGCGTGACCTCAGTTCATGCAATACCTCAAGGTCCTCGGTCAATTGCAAGGCACTAACTTCGGATAATAACTCAATTTTCGAAAACCAAAACATTAATTTTACTACTTCTTTCTTGCCGATTGCTTCAACTTAGAAGGCTCTGTTTTGTTGCTTGTAGTGCCAACGAATGTCACAGCACCGGGCGTAAGTTTCCAAACCATAAATGTAAACGTTTCTGAGACAATTGTGACAAATGTGACGATCAGTCATTACGTCATTACGAAACAAAAGACGAAACGGGAGATTTTCTTCCGTTTTTACTACATATTAACACTTTTCACACTTTCTCAAGCTCTGTGGCGGCGAGACCTCAGTTCATGCATAACCTCAAGATCCTCGGTCAATTGCAAGGCACTAACTCCGGCTAATAATTGAATTTTCGAAAACCAAAACATTAATTTTACTACTTCTTTCTTGCCGATTGCTTCAACTTAGAAGGCTCTGTTCTGTTGCTTGTAGTGCCATCGAATACCTCAGCACCCGCCGTAAGTTTCCAAACCATAAATGTAAACGTTTCTGAGAGAATTGTGACAAATGTGACGATCAGTCATTACGTCATTACGAAACAAAAGACGAAACGGGAGATTTTCTTCCGTTTTTACTACATATTAACACTTTTCACACTTTCTCAAGCTCTGTGGCGGCGAGACCTCAGTTCATGCAAAACCTCAAGGTCCTCGGTAACTGCAAGGCACTAACTCCGGCTAGTAATTGAATTTCGATAACCAAAACATTAATTTTACTACTTCTTTCTTGCCAATTGCTTCAACTTAGAAGGCTCTGTTTTGTTGCTTGTAGTGCCATCGAATACCTCAGCACCCGCGTAAGTTTCCAAACGATAAATGTAAACGTTTCTGAGAGAAGGGCGACAATTGTGACGATCAGTCATTACCTCATTACGAAACAAAAGACGAAACGGAAGATTTTCTTCCGTTTTTACTACATATTAACACTTTTCACACTTTCTCAAGCTCTGTGGCGGCGAGAAGTCAGTTCATGCAAAACCTCAGAGTCCACGGTCAACTGCAAGGCACTATCTCTGGATAATAATTGAATTTTCGAAAACCAAAACATTAATTTTACTACTTCTTTCTTGCCGATTGCTTCAACTTAGAAAGCTCTGTTTTGTTGCTTGTAGTGCCATCGAATATCACAGCACCCGCCGTAAGTTTGCGAACGATAAATGTAAAAGTTTCTGAGAGAAGGGCGACAATTGTGACGATCAGTCATTACGTCATTACGAAACAAAAGACGAAACGGGAGATTTTCTTCCGTTTTTACTATATATTAACACTTTTCACTCTTTCTCATGCTATGTGGCAGCGAGACCTCAGTTCATGCAAAACTTCAAGGTCCTCGGTCAACTGCATGGCACTAACTCCGGCTAATAATTGAATTTTCGAAAACCAAAACATTAACTTTACTACTTCTTTCTTGCCGATTGCTTCAACTTAGAAGGCTATGTTTCGTTGCTTGTAGTGCCATCGAATACGTCAGCACACGGATTAAGTTTCCAAACGATAAATGTAAACGTTTCTGAGAGAAGGGCGACAATTGTGACGATCAGTCATTACGTCATTACGAAACAAAAGACGTAACGGGAGATTTTCTTCTGTTTTTACAATATATTAACACTTTTCACACATTCGCAAGCTCTGTGGCGGCGTGACCTCAATTCATGCAATACCTCAAGGTCCTCGGTCAATTGCAAGGCACTAACTTCGGATAATAACTGAATTTTCGATAACCAAAACATTAATTTTACTACTTCTTTCTTGCCGATTGCTTCAACTTAGAAGGCTCTGTATTGTTGCTTGTCTTGACATCGAATATCACAGCACCCGCCCCAAGTTTCCAAACGATAAATATAAACGTGTCTGAGAGAAGGGCGACAAATGTGACGATCAGTCATTACGTCATTACGAAACAAAAGACGAAACGGGAGATTTTCTACCGTTTTTACTACATATTAACACTTTTCACACATTCGCAAGCTCTGTGGCGGCGTGACCTCAGTTCATGCAATACCTCAAGGTCCTCGGTCAATTGCAAGGCACTAACTTCGGATAATAACTGAATTTTCGATAACCAAAACATTAATTTACTACTTCTTTCTTGCCGATTGCTTCAACTTAGAAGGCTCTGTTTTGTTGCTTGTAGTGCTAACGAATATCACAGCACCCGCCGTAAGTTTCCAAACGATAAATGTAAACGTTTCTGAGAGAAGGGCAACAATTGTGACGATCAGTCATTAAGTCATTACGAAACAAAAGACGAACCGGGAGATTTTCTTCCGTTTTTACTACATATTAACACTTTTCACACTTTCTCAAGCTCTGTGACGGCGAGAACACAGTTCATGCAAAACCTCATGGTCCTCGGTCAACTGCAAGGCACTAACTCCGGCTAATAATTGAATATTCGAAAACCAAAACATTAATTTTACTACTTATTTCTTACCGATTGCTTCAACTTAGGAGGCTCGGTTTTGTTGCTTGTAGTGCCATCGAATACCCCAGCACACGGCGTAAGTTTCCAAACGATAAATGTAAACGTTTCTGAGAGAAGGGCGACAATTGTGACGATCAGTCATTACGTCATTACGAAACAAAAGACGAAACGGGAGATTTTCTTCCGTTTTTACTATATATTAACACTTTTCACACATTCTCAAGCCCTGTGGCGGCGAGACTTCAGTTCATGCAAAACCTCAAGGTCCTCGGTCAACTTCAAGGCACTAACTCCGACTAATAATTAAATATTCGAAAACCAAAACATTAGTTTTACTACTTCTTTCTTGCCGATTGCTTCAACTTAGAAGGCTCTGTTCTGTTGCTTGTAGTGCCATCGAATACCTCAGCACCTGCCGTAAGTTTCCAAACCATAAATGTAAACGTTTCTGAGAGAACTGTGACAAATGTGACGATCAGTCATTACGTCATTACGAAACAAAAGACGAAACGGGAGATTTTCTTCCGTCTTTACTACATATTAACACTTTTCACACTTTCTCAAGCTCTGTGGCGGCGAGACCTCAGTTCATGCAAAACCTCAAGGTCCTCGGTCAACTGCAAGGCACTAACTCCGGCTAATAATTGAATTTCGATAACCAAAACATTAATTTTACTACTTCTTTCTTGCCGATTGCTTCAGCTTAGAAGGCTCTGTTTTGTTGCTTGTAGTACCATCGAATACGTCAGCACACGGCGTAAGTTTGCAAACGATAAATGTAAACGTTTCAGAGAGAAGGGCGACAATTGTGACGATCAGTCATTACGTCTTTACGAAACAAAAGACGAAACGGGAGATTTTCTTCCGTTTTTACTACATATTAACACTTTTCACACTATCTCAAGCTCTGTGGCAGAGACACCTCAAGGTCCTCGGTCAACTGCAAGGCACTAACTCCGGCTAATTATTGAAGATTCGAAAACCAAAACATTAATTTTACTACATCTTTCTTGCCGATTGCTTCAACTTAGAAGGCTCTGTTTTGTAGCTTGTAGTGACATCGAATACCTCAAACACCCGCCGTAAGTTTCCAAACGATAAATGTAAACGTTTCTGAGAGAAGGGCGACAATTGTGACGATCAGTCGTTACGTCATTACGAAACAAAAGACGAAACGGGAGATTTTCTTCCGTTCTTACTACATATTAACACTT